>NC_021162.2:22011343-22014395 GCF_000331145.2 Cicer arietinum | reverse complement strand
TTTGTGTCATTGGATGAACATTTAGGGCATTTTCGTCTTCCCTTGGCTTATTCTTGCCCAATTAGGGTTTTTAACCAATCTTGTGCAACCAATAGGTGTGTTTGTGTCATTAGATGAACGTTTAGGTCATTTTCGTCCTTCCTTGGCTCATTCTTGTCCAATTAGGGTTTGTAACTGATAAGGATCTCAAGAGCATGAAGATGATTCATATTTTAATAAATTAGGATAAACTTTATATATTTTAATTTGGTTTGTATTAATTCTTAGTTTGCTTTGATTTGGAATTGTAATGGTTTTATTATTGATTTAGTTTTTGTTATGTGTAAGTGAAGATACTTTACTTACTTACATTAAGTTTATTTTCGAAAAAAAAATAAGATGTAAGACTAATATGGGCCTAGAGAATGGTGTCACTTATGACCCATTTAGGTTTAGAGATAGACTTAGTATAAATAAGCATTTGTAACCTCATGGAGGGGCAGATTTTGATTATTATTTTTGTGAGGCTTTGCTCTCTAGAGTTCTTGAAAGAATTCATCTTGAACTTATCAAGGCTGTTAATCCTTGTGGCGTTCTTTTTGGCTTATCAATCCCTAGATTGTGGCGCCATTTTGTTCTTTGTTTCGTTGCTGAATAATAATATTGAGTTTCCTTTACATCAAACCCTAATACTCCAATTCTTTGAATTTTCGTGATCAGTAACCTGCCTTCATATCTCGAGTTCTATATATTGATTTTCGGTGATTCAAAAGCCTAACTTGCGTTTCAGAACGTCATCTTTCACCTCGTTTTGGAATCGGCCGAATCGGAGTTTCGCAGCGCCGTTTATCGCATTCTCCAGCTATACGCGATTTTCACTCAAATTTGTAAGTTTCTGACCTAGAACGATCCTTAAAGTAAACCATGACTAACAAGATCATATCAGTTTGTCTCATATTTAATTTTCTGCCAATTATTTTTGCTATGTGGAATTGTATTTTCTGTTTGGCCATTTATCTGCACATGTGGGGGAAAAAAATATTCCACACTATTGAGATAGTTATCGCTAATTATCTCTGGTTTTTCCCAACAAAGTGGTATTTAGAGCTCGGTTATTTGATTTGTGCATTTAAATGGAGGAGGGAAATAAAGGTCCCAATATGATTAAACTTAACTCTTCTAATTATACACTTTGGAAGACTCTCATGGAAGACATGTTATACAGTAAAGATTTGTATGATCCTATTGAGGGTGACACTGCTAACCCGCAGATAAATCTGACGCTGACTGGAAGAAGATGAATAAAAAGGCAGTGGCGTTGATCAGGCAGTGGATGGATCTTAGTGTGTATCCACATGTTGAAACTGAAATAGATGCTAACAAGATGTGGGAAAAATTAAAAGAGTTGTATGAACGAAAGAATGTGCAAAATATAGCATTCTTGATTCGGAAGCTGGTGAATATGAAATACAAAGATCGGGATTCAATGGCAGAGCATATAAATATTTTTCAGAATACAGTGAATCAGTTGACAACTGCAGAAATTAAATTAGATGATGAGTTGCAAGCGTTGTTATTGTTGAGTTCTTTGCCTGATAATTGGGAAGTTCTTGTTGTGACGTTGACAAATTCAGCTCCAAGTGGAAAGTTGAAAATGTCAACAGTTAAAGAGAGCATGTTGAATGAAGAAGCTCGAAGAAAGGAACGTGGTTTGATTGGTTCTTCATCAAAGTCAGAAGCACTAGTTATAGAGTCACGGGGGAGAAGTCAATCTAGAAACTTCCATAGACGCGACATTGTGGCAAAGCGGAGCAAGTCAAAAAGCAAGTCGAGGACTAGAAAAGAAGTGATATGCTATCATTGTGGCAAAGCGGGTCACATAAAAAGAAATTGCAGGTTCCTTAAGAGAGATCAATCAAGGGAAAAAGATGAAGACAAAGAGAAGAAAAATGATAAAGATACAACAACAGTTGCATCTGTTAATAATGTCTACATTGTTTGTGATGATAATTCCATAAACCTTGCATGTCAGGATTCAACTTGGATTATTGATTCGGGTGCCTCATATCATTTTACTCCTAGGCGTGATTTCTTCTCATCTTACAATGCTGGTGATTTTGGTATGGTAAAAATGGGAGATGAAAGAGTATGTAAAATTATCGGTATGGGAGATGTTTGGGTTGAAACTGGTATTGGTTGCAAGCTTCAATTGAAGAATGTTAGACATGTACCTAATATTCATCTAAATTTGATTTCGGTGAAAGCCTTGGATATTGAGGGTTATCACACTTACTTTGGTGGTGGTGGTATATGTAAAATCACCAAAGGGTCCCTAGTGGTTGCAAAGGAGCAAAGTTCCACTTCTCTCTATAGGATGCCTACGAAGTTATGCAAGGAAGAAGTGAATGCAATTGAAGATGCATCTTCTGATTTATGGCATATAGGCCTCGGTCACTTGAGTGAGACATGACTCAACATACTTGCGAAGAAAAACTTTCTTCCTGGGAAAGGTACGTCTCTAAAAACTTGCACTCATTGTTTTGCTGGAAAACAACATAGAGTTTTTTTTCATAATACTGGTCCTCATAGGAGGCAAAATATTCTTGATTTAGTTCATACTGATGTTTGTATGATGGATAGTAAATCTCTTGGTGGTGCATCATATTTTGTTACTTTTATTGACGACCACTCTAGAAAAGTGTGGGCATTTTCCTTTGAAATCTAAAGACCAGGTATTTGGAGTCTTTAAGCACTTTCATGCAAGTGTTGAAAGAGAAAAGGGAAGGAAATTGAAATGTGTTCGATCAGATAACGGTAGCGAAAACAGAGGTCCATTTCAAGAGTATTGTAGAGAACATGGAATCAGGTTTGAGAAAACAGTTCCAAAGACACCTCAACATAATGGTGTTGCAGAAAGAATGAATCATACGATTAATGATAGAATCAGATGTATGCTCTCTCATGCAAAATTATCGAAATCCTTTTGGGGTGAAGCAATGAAAATTGCAGTGGATTTGATCAATCTTTCTCCTTCTATTCCAATTGATGGTGATGTTCCAAATAGAGTGTGGAC
>NC_021162.2:22010576-22011212 GCF_000331145.2 Cicer arietinum | reverse complement strand
TGGGATCCGGTTGACAAGAAAATTATCAGAAGCAGAGATGTGATATTTCTTGAAGACCAGACTATTGAAGATTTTGATAAAACTGAAAAACAGAAACCAAATTCCAGAAGTTACATTGAAAATGTTGCGCCTAAGCCCCTTGCAGAAACCTTTGTTGATGGGAGAGATATACATGTAGATGATGAGAATGTAACTGATGATCATGTGCCTCACCATGAGGAGCAGGTTCCAGTTGAGCCACCAGTCGAGTTTGAGTTGAGAAGATCTACTAGAGAACGTCAACCTTCTCAAATATATCCTCCACATGAGTATGTGATGATCACTGATAGTGGAGAGCCAGAGTATTATCAAGAAGCTATTACAAATGTTGATAAACAAAAGTGGTTAAAAGCCATGCAAGAAGAGATGAATTCCTTGCATGAGAATCACACATTTGATTTGGTAAAGTTGCCTAATGGTAGAAAAGCACTCAAGAACAAATGGGTATACAAGATAAAGACAGAAGAGAATAGTTCTCAACCAAGATACAAAGCAAGATTGGTTGTGAAAGGTTTTAATCAGAGAAAAGGTATTGACTTTGATGAAATCTTTTCACCTGTGGTGAAGATGTCCTCTATCCGAGTTGTGTTTGGGTTA
>NC_021162.2:22008679-22010135 GCF_000331145.2 Cicer arietinum | reverse complement strand
AAGAAAGATTTGAACAAGTCTTTTGCAATGAAAGACTTAGGTCCTGCAAAGCAAATTCTGGGTATGAGAATTACTTGTGACAGGAAGAATAATAAATTGTGGTTGTCTCAACACAATTATATTGAGAAGGTGTTAGAGAGGTTTAACATGAGCAATTGCAAACCTGTTAGTACTCCACTTGCTACTCATTTTAAATTGAATTCTGATAAATGTCCTACAAGTGAGAAAGACAAAGAAGAGATGAAGAAGGTTCATTATGCATCCGCAGTTGGTAGTTTGATGTATGCTATGGTATGCACAAGGCCAGATATTGCTCATGCAGTTGGAGTTGTTAGTCGATTTCCCTCTAATCCTGGTAAAGATCATTGGTAAGCAGTGAAGTGGATTCTCAGATACCTCAGAGGCACTTCCAAAGTGTGTTTATGCTATGGAGGTTGTAACGCCCCAAATTTTTTGATCCAAAAATTACTTAAAAATATTAGTTTTCTTTTAGAAATAACTATAATTTTTTTTAGAAGTAGTTCATCATGTAATAATTTGAAGATGCGTCAAAAAATGACTTGATATTTTTTTTTTGTAAAGGAATGTAATGCAATTTACTAAAATATTATTTATTCATTTATTTGCAAAATAAATATTCTAGTTATTAGATCAATATTCATTTATGCTCCAAAATAAAATAAAGTCTCTTTAAGTGAAATTCAAAATAAGCAAGGCAGCAAATGAAATCTCACTTCCGCATTTCTATTAAAAGTCAATAATGAAAAGTAAATACCTTTACAATGTACGACAAAATTTTTAGTAATACAAAATATTATTTTTAAAGTAAATGTCTCATTTTCCCACGTGCGTGCACCAATCAAACATCATTCATACAACTTTTCAGATCATTAGTACCTAAATATTGGTGTAAGGGGTCAGTTCATCCCACAATAAAAATTAAACCAACTAATAAATTAACAACCATAAAATATGAATATAAAATCTTTTCGTCATAAAAGATTTAAAGAAATTGGTTCTTTAATAATTTTCAAAGATGTATTAAAAGTCATAAAATGTATCTAAATAAATCAAGTAGCAACCGTAGAGCAAATAATTAGATCAAAATAAAAATAACAATAGAATATATGCAAGTTATGCATGCTCCTAAATATATATGATCCGGATATAACCAGCCACACAGGCGTCCACACAGAAGTCACCCATACCAATGGGGAAAATTAAACCAGCCACACTGGCGTCCACAAAGATGCATATGATATGTTATGAAATGATAATGATGCCCAAAGGTACATGTCACCACTCACTTAGATAATCACACAAATCACCAGCCACTTAGGCAACCACAAAGATAACATTATTTAAAACTCAAATCACCAGCCACTTAGGCAACCACAAAGATAACAACATTTAAACCCAAATCATCAGCCACTTAGGCAACCAGAAAGATAACAAA
>NC_021162.2:22001721-22008160 GCF_000331145.2 Cicer arietinum | reverse complement strand
TTTTCACCAATTCCCCCGAGACTCATATAGATTTCTTAAAAATCAAAACTTTGAAATGAAATAGCACAAAAATCGAAACTTTAAATTAAAGACATCCTAAAAAAATATTACTCATGAGATCATAATAAAAATCATAGCTTTATAATTAAGTACACATAAACAACACACAAATAATAACTTTACATCAAATATATGACATCAAACATATTACTCATGTTATAATAATAAAAATCGAAATTTTATAATTAAGTTTATCAAAGCAAACATATTACTCATAAAACATAATATTATAGTTAAATTCTTTAAGGCAAACAGAAATCAATATTTTTCTTTTAAGACATCAAGACATATATCAATATCTTACAAACTATTAATTTAATATCTAGCCTAACATTGCACGAGGAAAAGCCCTTACCTTAGACACTTTCTTTCTTAAAACCTCTAAATTTGCACGAGAAATAGCTCATGAGGCAGTAATGAATTCAACAACGATAGATATTGGAATTTACGACTCAGAAAATTATTTTGAGAGTGTACGAATGACAAATAGGTGTGACCACCAGATGCCTAATGGAAATGTATGAACATATAAGCTATTTACGTTGCACTATAACCATTGATTTCTTGTCTAAAATTGAAGTGCACTTAATTCCAACATTATACTACCAATAATTACTATTTCTTTAATTTTATTAGGTTGTTACAAAGCCAATTGAAATCATGTGTATTTATATGTATGAGTTAATTTGGATTAACTAATAGAGTTCACCATATATTGAAGGGTGTCACACACTAATTTTTATTAAATAAATAAATTAGAGATTATCACATCACCCTTTTAATTTTTTTATCTAATAGTTACGAAACCAAAAATTTCATAGAATTATTTTTGTAGACAATTATAATAAAATTATAATTTTAGTTTAAAAGAGATGAATGCATGAGATACAAAAAGGACAATATTCTTTTTGTGTCCTTTCTTAATTGCACAAAAACTTATAATTAAATTTATAATCTTCCTTTAAAAAATAAATTAAAGGTGTTTAAAATGAATTGATACACATTATGCCAAGAAAACACCATGAATTGTCATAAAATCTTGTCATAAAGGAGAATAAAAGAATGAGTCAAGTCACTAACTTTTGTTTTTATAGGATGGACCAAAAATATTTCCAAAACACTTATACATAAAGGTTGGTTTCACTAACTCTATAATATCTCCTAAAATGAATACTTATTTGGTCGCAAATAAAACTAACAACCAATATAACTTATATAAATTCTAATTTAATTAAATAATTCAACTAATATTTTATCAACTAAAATAAATCAAGCAAGACAAGAATACCACTCACACATAACAAAATAAAACAAACATATCTAACAAATCAATTTCATGATTATCGAAACTAATCAAATAAAAAAATGTCCATTTATGAAATAATGACATCATAAATAGTCCCCATGTAATTGTCACGTCAAAACAATTAAATAAAAATAAAGATTATAATTATTTAGGTACAATAGAGTGTGATAAAATTTAATTTAATTTATTTACACATAGAATAATTATTAATTTAATATTAGCAATTACTAAAAAGATACATATATAATATATATGAAAATTTTGGGGTGTTACAAAGGTGATGAACCTGTGTTGGATGGCTACACAGATGCAGATATGGCAGGTGATCTTGATTCTAGAAAATCTACTTCTGGTTATATGATGACTTTTGCAGGGGGAGCTGTGTCTTGGCAATCAAGACTACAAAAGTGTGTTGCTTTGTCCACTACTGAAGCTGAGTACATTGCAGCAACTGTAGCTTCCAAATAACTCTTGTGGATGAAGAAATTCCTACATGAGTTAGGCCTCAAGCAAGATAAGTTTGTGTTATTCTGTGACAGTCAGAGTGCGATCCATCTTAGCAAGAATCCGACTTTTCATGCAAAGTCGAAGCATATTGAAGTGTGGTATCATTGGATACGAGATGCACTGGAAATGAAGTCATTTTTAATTGAGAAGATTCATACTGATGAGAATGGTTCAGATATGATGACGAAAACTTTGCCTGTGTCGAAGATGATATGGTGTAGAAAGAAAGCTGGCATGGTTCAACAGTACCTACCCACTTGAGTCGTGAGGGGGAGATTTGTTGGGTGGGTTCACTCCCCAAGTGGAACCCACTGGTTTTATTAATATTATTATTATTGAAAAAAAAAAGAAAGAAAAAAAAGGTATTATTGGGCTAGGCCCACGTGAAGGAAATAAAAGGGATTTAGAAATCCTAAGAATTAGTAGAACGAAAGAGAACGACTGCCAGAGAAGAAAAATAAGGGTTTGGTTCCGGTGGTGGTAACAGGTGTGTAGCAAACTTACTCCGTTTGATCTACAAAATTAGTATGTTATTCCTACCACTGACTTTGTTACTTTAATATATAATTTGAGTAGTTTTATCTTCTCTGAGAGTTACTTTGGCATACCCACTTTAGTGGAAGGTTGTTATAAGGTTGTTATAGGGTTGTTATTGTTGATTGGCATTCCCTATTGTTATTAGGAAGACTCTGGTGTACCCATTAATTATTATAGTTGAAGTTTTACTAGACTAGGTCCCGTGGTTTTTATTCTCTCAATTTGAGGGAAGTTTTCAACGTTAAAAATTTCGTTTGTCTCATATTTAATTTTCTGTCAATTATTTTCTCTATGTGGAATTGTATTTTCTGTTTGGCCATTTATCTGCACAGGTGGGGGAAAAAATATTCCGCACTATTGAGATAGTTATCGCTAATTATCTCTGGTTTTTCCCAACAAATGGTACAATGATCCGAGAATTAGAAACCAGTTTGGTGACAGCCTCTCCGTACTCATTCATTTCATTTCCAGAAATTCGAAATGTTGACATGAATTACTTGATCGGTAAATTTATTTCAATCTGTCATTTTATTTTATTTTAGTTATTCACAGTTTAATCATTATTATTTTAGGAATGATGTTAGTACAAAATTTACAGTTATTGAGTTAGAGTCAGATGAGTGAGGCTTTTTATACTATATAAATTGTTTAGTATTTAATAATTTTCTCTATTAATTATTAACTAATTTTATTTTCTTTATGTAGTATAAGGATTGAATGTGCACTGTTTGGATCCTATGTTGATGAACTGAATGAATATTTGCAAAATGATACAATAATCTGAGAATTAGAAACCAGTTTGATCACGGTATCTCCGTACTCATTCATTTCATTCCTAGAAATTCGAAATGTTGACATGAATTACTTGATTGGTAAATTTATTTCAATCTATCATCGTTATTTTATTTTACATATTCATAGTTTAATCATTATTATTTTAGGAATGGTGTCGGTACAAAATTTAAAGTTATTGAGTTAGAATAAGGTGGGTGAAACTTTTTATACTATATAAATTTTTAAGTATTTAATAACTTTCTCTATTAATTATTAACTAATTTTATTTTCTTTATGTAGTATAAGGATTGAATGTGCACTGTTTGGATTCTATGTTGATCGACTGAATGCATATTTGCAATCCGGTTATAATCAAAATGTGGTTGTACATGTTCAGTTTCTAAATGTGAAGATGTTTAATCGTAAAAGCCAACTACAAAATGCAATGAATTGTACTAAACTTTTATTCAACCTTGAAATTCTTTCTTTCAAACTCAAGTAAGGTTAAAAGTAAACTAGAAGTACTACCAACTAACTTATTCAATTTTTTTTATTTTATTGAAATACTAACTTTATACTATGAATTGACATATTCGCTGCTTTTACAGAACATGAACAATTTGAAATACTATGAAGAGATGACAATACTTGTTTCGACTCATGATACTGTAGATATCGTTAATGATTATGTTTTATCTTTAATTCCAGATGAGGAAAAGAAATATATTAGTTCAGACTTAACTTTCCTTACTGATGAAAATTGTGTTGTGCAGGGAGATTGGATCACACTTGAATTTTTGAATGACATAAAATATTCAGGAATTTCAAATCATCGATTAAGATTAAAGATTGGTGTTCTAGTCATGCTTTTGAGAAACATTGATCAAACTAATGGACTAAGTAATGGAACAAGATTTCTCATAAATGAACTCTCTACAAATATTATTGGAGCAACTGTGTTCACGGGAAAAAACATCGGTGATAAGATTTATATACCAAGGATAAATTTGGTTTCATCTGATCCAGCTTTCCCATTTAAATTCCAGAGAAGACAATTTCCATTGTCGTTGTGTTTTGCAATTACCATACATAATAGTCAAGGTCAATCTCTTTCTCAAGTTGGTTTGTATTTAAAGCGACCTGTATTTACTCATGGTCAGTGGCTATTTCACGAGCAAATGGTATGGAAGGATCAAAATTTTTTATTTTAGACTGAAGAAGGAAAATCATGTGCCGACATAAAAAATGTTGTGTATAAAGAAATTTTCAATAATTTGTAAACATGTAGACGACATTCTTTTTACGATTTAGGTTTGTTTATTGTAAGTTAATTTTTTTTTTGGGTATGGAATTGAATTGACAATAATATTTAATTTATGTCTTTAATGTGAATGTCAATAAAATTAAGTCTTGAATGTCAATGCTAATTCAAATTGTTATATTATATAAATTAGGCTAAATACCACTCGTGATCCGTTAACTTAATTTCAGTTAACGTTTTAGTCCTTTATCTTTTTTTTTCTTCCTAATTTGGTCCTTTATTTTAATTTTAAGTGACAATTTGATATTTTATGTTTTAAAATGTCAACAATATTATCCTTATCTTTTGCAAAAATTCAAAAATTTCATAAAAAATTGCAAACAAAACTCATAAAACTAATTATCATCCTCAATATAATGTAATTTCATCACATTCATAACTTGAATCTTTAAATAGACTCATATTTTCATCTCCAACAACATCAAATAAAGAATGACAAATATGAGTTTATTTAAAGATTTGAGTTACAAATTTGATTAAATTTATTTTATATTACAAAATATAATTAATTTTATAAAGCTTGTTTGAAAATTTTGATGATTTTTTGAATTTTTTTTTTAAGAAAATGATAACATTGTTGACGTTTTAAAGTATAAATGATCAAATTGTCACTTAAAATTAAAATAAAGGAGCAAATCGAGAAGAAAAAAAAAATAACTAAAACGTTAACTGAAATTAAGTTAATGGATCACAAGTGGTATTTAGCCTATAAATTAATATAACAATATATTTATCAAAATCATAATTTATATCCGTGCGACGCACCGGTTAAACACTAGTAATGGTTAAAAGTAGAGTAGTATTTGACAACTTTGTTACTTAAAATAATCAAATTTAGCTAAAAATTTGATCATAGATATAAATAAATTTTTTTTATTACTTTAATGACAATCTTTTAAGTGGTGACGAGTTTGATTATCATATAAGGAGAGATTATAAACTTCCAAATACCTAGAGTTTAGAAAGAAAAAAAAAACTATATTCTTCAACTATTGTAGGGTTTATCTAATAGCATTATGAATAGGATCCTTTAAATATGGGCCTGAATACAATCAAGAACATCTAGGCCAGAGTACGAAAAACTCTTTTTTCTTGACTTGAGACTAATATTCGTGAGGGAGATGTGTACAACTTGTGTTGTTGCGTCTAACTCTAGAGCATATAGTGTTGAGACAAACTCTATATTTAAAGTTTTGATGGAAATAAACAAAGGTTAATTAAAAAAGTTAATTTTGATTCTAAAATGTTATGTTAATTTAACATGTGTTTTTGAGTGGATTTAATTAAGAACAGAATCAAGCAAATCAAGAAAAGCAGCAACAGGATCATTCTGCATCATAACAGATAATGATCTTCAGCTTCAACAACTGACCATCACAGCATATTGGCCAAACCTTTTCTATCTCTTTGACAAAGAGTCTGCCCTGGGAATTACTCATATCTAATCAGTATATGCAAGGAACAAATAAGAATCATCCAGACTCAAAAAGGTTATTTGATCTCAAAGATCAAAGGACTCAAAGACAGACAAAAGTCATGATAGTCTGCAAACTCCAAAAATCAAATGTCAAGAAAGTTCGATCAATCTGGGCACATGACAAGACAATTACAATGGAAATCCAGAACGTTTAAAACGGGAACACCAAAATGATTATTAAAGCTCAAGAAAGTTCAAACTGACAAACCAAGAACGTTAATCATTCTCTGTTTTCTGCACAATGACAGCAGCTCTGTTTCTCTCGATGTTTTGATCTGCAATTCATCTCCAACCTTCTCTAGCTACACTCAAGACTCAAGACAGAGAATGTACCATCCAAGATCAATGAAGAAATGTCAAGAGCACTTTCTAAGAAAGGACATAACTACTTTAAATGCTAAACCATTAAAAGTCAAAAAGCTATTTCAAAGAAGGATTATTTTTATTCTGAAATAAT
>NC_021162.2:22000369-22001295 GCF_000331145.2 Cicer arietinum | reverse complement strand
TTCGAAATCCATAATCAATCACATACATACTTGAAATTCTGCAAAAACAGAGGCAAATCATACTCACTGATTTCTGTGAAATAGCTGCTAATTCATATTCATATATTAGCTTGAACAATTATCATTTGATCCTTTGTAAAGAATCAATTCTCAAACAAGAGTTGAGAAATTTCAGTTTCTGTCAAAACAATCAAATTGTAAAAACTCAAACTATAAGAGTTTCTTTATAGTTTGTTTTAAGACTACTTCCTATCAAGGTTAGATAGGTGCTGGTATTGCTTTCTGGGTAGAAAGCATTAGAGGTTGAAATAGATCAAGGTTGATCTAAGACTAGGTGTTGTAAGTTCAAGAAAGCTCTTTTACACTTAGTGGAAAATCTCACAGTGTGAGGACTGGACGTAACCCACGTTGGGTGAACCAGGATAAAATCCTTGTGTGGTATTCTCTATCTTATCTCTCTATTTATTATACTGAATTAACTAAAACATAAACTAATTTTCTGTTTTCAACTAATCAAGGAACGTTCTCCGTTTTACTACTAAAACCAAGAACGTTTTCCATTTTCTGTTTTCATAACCAAGATCAATCTTGAGTTATTTTCTCAAGTTTTTAACAGGAATTTTTAAAAGGTACAAGATCATTCTTGAGTTATTTTCTTAAGTTTTAACAGGAATTTTTAAAAGGCATATTTACAATTCAAACCCCCCTTTCTTGTAAATCGACATTGTTACTTCAATTGGCATCAGAGCTCGGTCTCTAAGAAGTTCGAAAACACCTAACAAGTGTTAGAGAAAAGATCTAGAAGAATGTCGAAAGCAAAATACATTGTTGAAGGAGGATCCTCAAACCGACCTCCATTATTTGATGGATCAGACTATTACTTTTGGAAAAACAAAATGCAGCTGTTCTTAAAATCTCAAGACACA
>NC_021162.2:21998835-21999111 GCF_000331145.2 Cicer arietinum | reverse complement strand
GGAGAACGTTCGACTTAAAAATGAAAATGAACTTCTCAAAACATATTTACTAAACTTCATTAAAGCCACTGAAACTTTTCATAACATCATGGGATCTCAAATAGGAATTTTTGATAAAGCCGGTCTTGGTTTCAATCAAACCCAAAAAATCAAACTCTATGAAAACTTCTTTGTCCCAGAAAGAAAGGAAGAAAAATGCAAGACTAGATGCTCATATTGTAAAAAACTTGGACATCTAGAATTTGCTTGCTACTTCAGGAAAAGGGATGAAAAAAT
>NC_021162.2:21996801-21998760 GCF_000331145.2 Cicer arietinum | reverse complement strand
AAAACAGTGTCAAAGAAACAGCAAAACGGAGAATGTTCTTCAGGTTGGCTCCCAAATGGAGAAAGTTCAAAATTACAAGTTGTACATTTTGAAAACTCTTTTAAACCAAAGCTCAAATCTTCTGAATCCTATACTGGTAAACCCATTTCAAAATCAACAACTAACCACACAACTGTTTCTAAAAAAGGAATGATATACCACTTAAAAACTAACTCTCAAGGACCCAAAACAAAGTGGGTACCTAAGAATGAAATAATATCACATTCAGGTTGGTTTTCAAAATACAAAGAGAAAGCCTTGGTTCTTGGACAGTGGTTGTTCAAGGCACATGACAGGAGATAGAAACTGTTTCATAACCTTCATCAAGAAGGATGGTGGTTCGATCACATTTGGAAATGATGATCAAGCTCAAAAATTCTGTTTTCTGGAAAGCGAAAGAAAAATTTATATGTTTTATATCTTGAAGAATTACCTGATGAATCATGCTTTATATCAATCAATAAAGATAAATGGATCTGGCATAAAAGGGTTGGACATATCAGCATGAAAACTATTTCAAAAATCTCCAAACTTGATCTTGTTAGAGGTTTACCAAAACTTAATTTTGAGAAAGATAAAATTTGTGAAGCTTGTGCAAAAGGTAAGCAAGTCAAGAGCAGCTTTCATACAAAAGATTTTGTAACAACAAAAAGAACTCTTGAACTACTTCACATAGATTTATTCGGGTCTGTCAAAACAACAAGTCTAGGAGGAATGAAATATGGTTTTGTTATTGTTGATGATTTCTCAAGATTTACATGGGTTCTGTTTTTAAAACAAAAAGATGATGCATTTGAATCATTTAAAACATTTTGTAAAAAGGTGCAGAATGAAAAAGACTCCAGCATCATCTCTGTAAGGAGTGATCATGGAGGAGAATTCATAAATGCCTCATTCAAAAACGTTTTTGATGAACTTGGTATATCTCACAATCTTTCATGTGCAAGAACTCCACAACAAAATGGAGTTGTTGAAAGAAAAAATAAAACACTACCAGAAATGGCAAGAACTATTTTAGAAGAATCAAATGTTGAAAGGTACTTTTGGGCAGAAGCCATAAACACTTCTTGCTATATCTTGAATCGTGTATCTATCAGAAAAATCATCAACAAAACACCATACGAAATTTGGAAAAACAGAAAACCAAACAATCTCTTACTTTCATATTTTTGGGTGTTATTGTTACATTTTAAACAACAAAGATCTTATTGGAAAATTTGATGCAAAATCAGATAAAGCAATCTTTCTTGGATATTCAACCGAATCTAAAGGTTATAGAGTGTTCAATTTCAGAACTAACGTTGTTGAAATAAGTATGCATGTATTGTTTGATGAGTTTGATGACTTAGACATAAGTAAAAAGGATGAGGAAGAAGAAACTCAAATTGAAACACAACAGCAAATCATTCTGCAGAAAACAGAGATTGATAAACAATCTCCGTTTCAATCTCCACCAAAAAGCTGGAAAACAATTGGAGATCATCCTCAAACCCAGATCATTGGAGACACGACTGATGGAATCAGAACCAGAAAATCATTCAAGAATGATGGAGACAGCATGGCAATGATATCTCAGATTGAACCAAAATCAATCAGAGATGCTATTACTGATCAATCTTGGGTAAATTCCATGAAGGAAGAACTACTACAATTTGAGAAAAATGAAGTTTGGACTTTAGTACCAGATCCATTAGATCAAATACTCATTGGCACTCGATGGGTATTCAGAAACAAACTTGATGAAGAAGGTAAGGTTGTTAGAAAGAAAGCAAGATTAGTAGCTCAAGGCTACAATCAACAAGAAGGTATAGACTATGATGAAACCTTTGCCCCAGTTGCAAGGTTAGAAGCTATTAGAATACTTCTTTCATATGCATCTCATAAACTTATCAAACTGTTTCAAATGGATGTTAAAAGTGC
>NC_021162.2:21991420-21996671 GCF_000331145.2 Cicer arietinum | reverse complement strand
ATGATTCTTGATAAAACTGCTCCAATGATGTTAGAAACGGCCGTCTTTGAGTTTCTATGCTAGGGCACAAGTCTCCCAACTTCCCAAGAGTGAAAAAGATCCCTAAAACAGTAAAAATCTGCGTTTTTATGGTTGTTGGTGCGCGTCGCGCGCCCCAGGCGCGTTTGGGCAGTAGCAGATGCTGGAAAAAGCGCTTCAGACGCGCTTGAGCGCGCTCCAAGCGCTCAGCATCTGCTGTCCGACGTATATTGCATGTTCCTCCTCTTTCTAGTCTGAATGTGGTTCCGGTGTCTTCATGAAAGTTTTAGCTATGGAACGTAACTTTCATTTGCACTTAGTTTGAGTCCAATGGGACATGTACAACTCCAGATATGGATGAAATACTCTACATATGTCATGTTGATTTCTCACCAAATTTCAGCACTGCACTAAAAAACGCAATGTAAAATTACGAAAAATTCCTACTTAATCAACGAAATAAAAACAAAACATTTTATCAACTCAAAGAACAAAAATCAACAAAATATATCAAATAAATCATTAATTTAACTGATGATTGAGGATAAATAAGACTAAAACAGTGGGAAAATATGCATATGATGAAGAGTCATCATACATCAAAGATCTGTTGATTAAATATAAAATGAATGAGTCAAAAATTATGACAACTCCCATGCATCCATCTACTTCTTTAGAAAAAGATGAAAATGGCAAATCTATTTCTGAGAAAGAATATCGAGGAATGATTGGTTCCTTGTTGTATCTAACTGCTAGCAGACCAGATATTGTGTTTGCAGTAGGATTATGTGCTCGATTTCAATCAGCGCCAAAAGAATCCCACTTAACAGCAGTTAAACGTATATTTAGATATCTTGTTGGAACAACTAATCTTGGTCTTTGGTATAGAAAAGGTTTACATTTTGATATTATAGCATACTGTGATGCTGATTATGTTGGAGACAAAGTTGAAAGAAAAAGCACAAGTGGAGCATGTCAGTTCTTAGGCGAAGCATTAATCAGTTGGTCGTGCAGAAAACAGAACACCATAGCACTATCCACAACTGAGGCCGAATACGTTTCAGCGGCAAACTGTTGTTCACAAGTTTTGTGGATTAAAAACCAGCTTCAAGATTACTCTGTAAGCTATTCCAGTATTCCAATTTATTGTGATAATACAAGTGCTATAAATTTGTCCAAAACTCCAATTTAGCATTCTAGATCAAAACATATTGAAATAAAACATCATTTCATTCGTGATCATGTCAATAAGAAAGATGTTGAATTAATCTTTGTTGATACTCAAAATCAACTTGCTGACATTTTTACAAAGCCTCTTGTGGAGGATAGTTTTAATTCAATCAAAGAAAAACTGAGAATCATGAAAAATCCAGAAAATTCTGGTTAAAATCTGCTTCTGCAGAAAATGGAGATCGTTTATCAGTCTCCGTTTCGCGACTCATCATTCTCCGTTCTGGAAAGAGCAACAATCTGCTTTTCCCTCTCAAAATCAAAAAGCCAAATCTTGGCATTTATTACAGGTGCCCTTTTGTCTGAAGCTGGAGTGCTGACACATACACTCCTCAATCCCCCAAAATGTTTTACCTCTCTGCTTCTGCAGAAAACGGAGATCGTTTATCAGTCTCCGTTTCGCGATTCATCATTCTCCGTTCTGGAAAAAGCAACAGTCTGTTTTTCCCTCTCAAAATCAAAAAGGCAAATCTTGGCATTTATTACACGTGCCCTTTTGTCTGAAGCTGGAGCGCTGACACATACACTCCTCAATCCCCCAAAATGCTTTTCCTTTTTTCCTAGGTACAAACTGTTACTATTGGGCAGCATACTCATCATTATTCCACCTTTTTCTCTCCATCTTCTCAAGTCAGAAAACTGTTTTTTCTTCTCACCTTCTTTTCCCCAAAAGCTGGACTAACCTTTCTCTCTCTCTCTCTCTCAATACCACTTCCATTGTTCATCTTCTTCACCATTTTCTTCTCAAAAACGACCATGGCTCGAACCAAACAGTCAGCACGCAAAAATGCCTCTCCCTGTACACCACCCTCTTCATCTTCTTCATACCAATCTATAAAGCGTTCACCCTCTCCACCACCTCGCCCAACACCACCACACACCTTTTCTGCCTCTCCCTCTTCTAACACTAGTCAAGAAGTTCTAAACCTTATTCCTCTGTCTACTTTTCTTCCACCACTATACACTCGCCCTACACCAAACTTCGCTCAAGTGCCTCCTCATCTACGCACTAGAATCACTCCTCCGCGACGCTCCATGCGAGTCCAATCTGGAATTGGTACTTCGAAATCAATGAACCCTAAACCACATTATTTCATCATTTCAGACTCTGAGAGTGATGACTCTTCTGATTCGTGCCCCCCAGTAGCAAAATCACCAACACAACATAAACCACAAATAAAAACGACACCCACAGCAACAACACCACCACCACAAAATCCATCAACAACCATTAAACCTTCGACACCCTCAAAATCTGTCTTCTCCTTTGAACCTTCGCACTCAACTCCTCCCCATCAAAAACGGAGATCGATCAATGACATCGTTTCCCCTCCTTCAAATCAAAAAGAACCTCTCTCACAACCCAAACCACAAACTAAAAACATGAAAACAAAAAACACAATGACTATTGCTCAATTTCTTGCTCGTAAAAATCTCCCAAATCCTTAGAGAAAGAAAACGCTTGCCCCTAAACAAAACCTAAAAACGAGTCACAAACCCACCTCTCCAGAATGTTCCCCACCACAAGAACGTTCTCCTGCTCAAACTGCTCCTCCGCTAGAATCTTCTCCCCATCCACAATCTTCTCCACAAAAACATATCAAACGTTCTTCATCTCTTCAGCCTTCTTCTACCTCCACATATTTTGATTCTGAACCGTCTCCCCCCGCTAAGAAACCAAAACAGACTACTCCTCCTCTGATTTCCCCTGCCAAAAGAAAACTCTTCAAAGAAAAATGGGCTCAACGCCCAGTTGGGATTGGCCGAGTTTTTGTTTTTGACAATCTTGTTGTAGATGGAAATAGTTTTCAACACCATACTGATGTTCTTGGCTGGACATCATTCTTAAAGATCTCTGAATCTTATTTCCCAGATGTTGTCCGCGCATTCTACTGCAATGCCAAAACATTTGCGGACAAATCTCTAATTATCTCAACAATTAGGGGAGTGGAAATCAAATTGACTCCAGATATTTTGGCCACCATTCTTCAGCTACCAACAGAAGGGCCATCTGTTTTTGGTGATCAATGGTATTCGGCTTTGGGTCTTGGAAAGACAGAAGTTTTGGCCGATTTATTTGAAGAAGACTCCACACGTTTTTTGGCCACTTATCTGAAGCCTATTCCCAAGGTTTTCAACAACATGTGCCAACATACCTTGATTCCACACTGTGGAAGTCATGAGTATGTATCTGATAATGACGCCTTGCTCATTCATCATCTTTTAAACTGCAAGAGATTGAATCTACCCTATGTCATTCTCCAGCACATGATCTATGCAACCAAAAAAGATTACAGAAAGAATACTGTGCTATATGGCATGGTCCTGACTAAAATCTTCAGACATTTCGGAGTATCTCTTGCATCTTAAAAATCTCTGATAAAAATTTTAAAATTCTCCACCAAGAATCTGTCTCATATGCGTAAAACCTCTTCTGCTCCAACACCCACTCCTCCATCCTGTCCCACCTCTCTCAAAGGAAAAGATCCAGCAAGAAGACGACCTAAATTTTATTTAATTCTCATCACCTCCTACTGATCCTAAGGAAATCTCAGAAAAAATCCTTACACCAGAACATTCTCCACCACCACCAGAACGTTCTCCACCTCCTCCAGAACATATCCCAACACCTTCCACCCTTTTTGCTCAAACATCCAGTATATCATCCTCAGCCATTCTCTCTTACTCTCAAATACGTCACTCCCCTAACCATGACTTCAGTACCTTCTTGTCTAATCCACTTTTATCTACCATGTCTCCACTGTTTGTTTCACCTCAGAAAACTAGCTCTTCCATCTTTGGCATTAGTCAGTTTTTGAACTTTCCCACTACTGTTGGCCCCTCTAATCCATCTGTTGGTCCTCTACCCTCCATATCATCCTCTTTTGCTTCTATTCCATCCATCTCTACAATGCCTATTCCTTCCAACACCGTTGTTGCTACCACTTCTCAACCCTCCGCTCACCTTCACTCTACTCCCACCTTAGCTTCACCCTCCAACTCTGACATTATGGCTGCTCTACAGATCATCATGGCAAGACAAGTTCAACATGATCAAGAGACTGCTTTACTCAGAACTTGGATGGCTGATCACCTTGCTCCCAAGCTGGGAATTCCACCTCCACCTCCGCATCCGATTCCACCTCCTTCTCAAGCCCCTCATCCTGGAAAATCCTCCTCCTCCGAAGGATCTTCTCCCTCCCTAGCTTCTTAGTTATTTAACTGTTGTCTTTTTGTATGACAAAGGGGGAGAATTAAGTTAGATTTATTCTGTCAAACCTTCATTATGTAATTCTGCCAAATTTGATGTATCTCTGCCAATACTGATGTATCTTTGCTATTCTTAATGAAAAACTAGTTTATTAGAATTGAGGGGGGAGCTGTCACAGCTCTTTATATTAGAATCAGAATTAAAATCTAAATTAACATGTTTGTCATCATCAAAAAGGGGGAGATTGTTGAGACAAACTCTACATTTAAAGTTTTGATGAAAATAAACAAAGGTTAATTAAGAAAGTTAATTTTGATTCTAAAATGTTATGTTAATTTAACATGTGTTTTTGAGTGGATTTAATTAAGAACATAATCAAGCAAATCAAGAAAAGCAGCAATAGGATCATTCTGCATTATAACAGAGAATGATCTTCAGCTTCAACAACTGTCCATCACAGCATATTGGCCAGACCTTTTCTATCTCTTTGACAAAGAGTCTGCCCTGGGAATTACTCATATCTAATCAGTACATGGCAAGTAACAAATAGGAATCATCCAGACTCAAAAAGGTTATTAGATCTCAAAGATCAAAGGACTCAAAGACAGACAAAAGTCATGATAGTCTGCAAACTCCAAAAATCAAATGTCAAGAAAGTTCGATCAATCTGGGCACATGACAAGACAATTATAAAGGAAATCCAGAACGTTTAAAACGAGAACTCTAGAATGATTATTGAAGCTCAAGAAAGTTCAAACTGACAAACCAAGAACGTTAATCATTCTCCGTTTT
>NC_021162.2:21985008-21991077 GCF_000331145.2 Cicer arietinum | reverse complement strand
TCAAGACTCAAGACAGAGAATGTACCATCCAAGATCAATGAAGAAGCGTCAAGAGCACTTTCTAAGAAAGGACAGAACTACTTTAAATGCTAAACCATTAAAAGTCAAAAAGCTATTTCAAAGAAGGATTATTTTTATTCTGAAATAATGTTTCAGTCAAAAAGCAAAGTCTCTCCAACAACTCTTGTACCTTCATTCAGTACATCTACAGCTTATAAAATAGAAGGCCATTATCCCGATTCAAAAATAGAAAATTCAAGTGCTTCGAAATCCATAATCGATCACATACATACTTGAAATTCTGCAAAAACAGAGGCAAATCATACTCACTGATTTCTGCGAAACAGCTGCTAATTCATATTCATATATTAGCTTACGCAATTATCATTAGATCCTTTGTAAAGAATCAATTCTCAAACAAGAGTTGAGAAATTTCAGATTCTGTCAAAACAATCAAATTGTAAAAAACTCAAACTATAAGAGTACTTCCTATCAAGGTTAGATAGGTGCTGGTATTGCTTTCTGGGTAGAAAGCATTAGAGGTTGAAATAGATCAAGGCTGATCTAAGACTAAGGTGTTGTAAGTTCAAAAAAGCTCTTTTACACTTAGTGGAAAATCTCACAGTGTGAGGACTGGACGTAACCCACGTTGGGTGAACGAGGATAAAATCCATGTGTGGTATTCTCTATCTTATCTCTCTATTTATTATACTGAATTAACTAAAACATAAACTGATTTTCTGTTTTCAACTAATCAAGGAACGTTCTCCGTTTTACTACTAAAACCAAGAACGTTCTCCGTTTTCTGTTTTCATAACCAAGATCAATCTTGATTTATTTTCTCAAGTTTTTAGCAGGAATTTTTAAAAGGTACATTTACAATTCAAACCCCCCTTTCTTGTAAATCGACATTGTTACTTCATATAGAACAACCGGACACCAATTCAAATTGAATTTGCAAAATGGTACAATGATTCGAGAATTAGAAACCAGTTTGGTCACAGCCTCTCCGTACTCATTCATTTCATTTCCAGAAATTCGAAATGTTGACATGAATTACTTGATTGATAAATTTATTTCAATCTGTCATTTTATTTTAGTTATTCACAATTTAATCATTATTATTTTAGGAATGATGTTAGTACAAAATTTAAAGTTATTGAGTTAGAGTTAGATGGGTGATGCTTTTTATACTATATAAATTTTTTAGTATTTAATAATTTTCTCTGTTAATTATTAACTAATTTTATTTTCTTTATGTAGTATAAGGATTGAATGTGCATTGTTTGGATCATATGTTGATGAACTGAATGCATATTTGCAAAATGGTACAATAATCTGAGAATTAGAAACCAGTTTGGTCACGGTATCTCCGTACTCTTTCATTTCATTCCTAAAAAAATCGAAATGTTGACATGAATTACTTGATTGGTAAATTTATTTCAATCTATCAATGTTATTTTATTTTACATATTCACAGTTTAATCATTATTATTTTAGGAAGTGTGTCGGTACAAAATTTAAAATTATTAAGTTAGAATCAGATGGGTGAAACTTTTTATACTATATAAATTTTTGAGTATTTAATAGCTTTCTCTATTAATTATTAACTAATTTTATTTTCCTTATGTAGTATAAGGATTGAATGTGCACTATTTGGATTCTATGTTGATCGACTGAATGCATATTTGCAATCCGGTTATAAACAAAATGTTGTTGTACATGCTCAGTTTCTAAAAGTGAAGATGTTTAATCGTAAAAGCCAACTACAAAATGCAATGAATTGTACTAAACTTTATTCAACCTTGAAATTTTTTCTTTCAAACTCAAGTAAAGTTAAAAGTAAACTAGAAGTACTACCAACTAACTTATTAAATTTTTGTATTTTTTTTTTTATTGAAATACTAACTTTATACTATGAATTGACATATCCGTTGCTTTTACAGAACATCAACAATTTGAAATACTATGAAGAGGGGACAATACTTGTTTCGACTCATGATATTGTAGATATTGTTAATGATTATGTTTTATCTTTAATTCCAGATGAGGAAAAGGAATATATTAGTTCAGACTCAATTGTCCTTTCTGATGAAAATTGTGTTGTGCAAGGAGATTGGTTCACACTTGAATTTTTGAATGACATTAAATATTCAGGAATTTTAAATTATCGATTAAGATTAAAGATTGGTGTTCCAGTCATGCTTTTGAGAAACATTGATCAAACTAATGGACTTTGTAATGGAACAAGATTTCTCATAAATGAACTATGTACAAATATTATTGGAGCAACTATGTTCACGTGAAAAAACATTGGTGATAAGATTTATATACCAAGGATGAATTTAGTTTCATCTGATCCAGCTTTCCCATTTAAATTCCAGAGAAGACAATTTCTATTGTCGTTGTGTTTTGCAATGACCATAAATAATAGTCAAGGTCAATCTCTTTCTCAAGTTGGTTTGTATTTAAAGCGACCTGTATTTACTCATAGTCAGCGGCTATTTCACGAGCAAAGTGTATGGAAGGATTGAAGATTGTTATTTTAGACTGAAGAAGGAAAACCATGTGCTGACACAAAAAATGTTGTGTACAAAGAAAATTTCAATAATTTGTAAACATGTAGACGACATTCTTTTTACGATTTAGGTTTGTTTATTGTAAGCTAAATTTTTTTTTTTTTGTATGGAATTGAATTGATGATAATATTTAAATTATTTCTTTAATGTGAATGTCAATAAAATTAAGTCTTGAATGTCAATGCTAATTCAAATTGTTATATTATATAAATTAGGCTAAATATCACCCGTGATCCCCTAACTTAATTTCAGTTAACGTTTTATTCCTTTATCTTTTTTTTTTCCTGATTTGGTCCTTTGTTTTAATTTTAAGTGACATTTTGATATTTTATGTTTTAAAATGTCAACAATGTTATCCTTATTTTTTGCAAAAATTCAAAAAATTCATAAAAAATTTCAAACAAAACTCATAAAACTAATTATCAACCTCAATATAATGTAATTTCATCACATTCGTAACTTGAATCTTTAAATAGACTCATATTTTTATCTCCAACAACAAATAAAGAATGACAAATATGAGTTTATTTGAAGATTTGAGTTACGAATTTGATTAAATTTGTTTTATATTACAAAATATAATTAATTTTATGAAATTTGTTTGAAAATTTTGATGAATTTTTGAATTTTTGTAAAAAAAAGGATAACATTATTGACATTTTAAAACATAAAGGATCAAATTGTCACTTAAAATTAAAATAAATGAGCAAATCAAGAAGAAAAAAAAAAGATAAATGACTAAAACGTTAACTGAAATTAAGTTAAGGGATCACAAGTGGTATTTAGCCTATAAATTAATATAACCATATATTTATCAAAATAATAATTTATATCCGTGCGACGCACGGGTTAAACACTAGTAATGGTTAAAAATAGAGTAGTATTTGATAACTTTGTTACTTAAAATAATCAAATTTAGCTAAAAATTTGATCATAGATATAAATAAATTCTTTTTATTACTTTAATGACAATCTTTTAAGTGGTGACGAGTTTGATTATCATACAAGGAGATATTATAAACTTCCAAATAGCTAGAGTTTAGAAAGAAAAAAAAAAAACTATATTCTTCAACTATTGTAGGGTTTATCTAATAGCATTATGAATAGGATCCTTTAAATATGGGATTGAATACAATCAAGAACATCTAGGCGGGAGTCTGATTGACTCTACAACCAATTCATGCTTAATTTCTCTTAAAATAATATTGTGATCTACAAATTAACTAACTAAATAGAAAACTAACAATTGCAAAATCAGAAATTAAAAACGGGGAACGTTCTTGACCAGAAATGAAAACGCATAAAATGGATAATGTTTTGAAAAATCAGAAAACGGAGAACGTTTACGTTCTCCTTTATGCAGTTTTGAAAAAACAGTTTTTTAATCACAATCAAAACAAACAAATAAAGATAAGGAAAAAATAACACCCATATTTACGTGTTCGGTCAATTGTTCTCATGCAAGCAAGAAAGACAATCAACTATTGAGATTTGAATTTTACAAGATTAAGCCCTTTCAAGATTGTTCACCTAGTCTTTACTAGTTTTCTCTTTTCTCACGATCTCTCTTTTTTCTCCCTTAATCTTCTTTCTGATTTCCTATGAATCATAAATTGCATATCTCTCTCTCTTTCTCAGCAATCACTGCTGCAACAACTCATTACAACTTACACAATGCATTTACAGTTATAGTATTTAAAGACGAACTTCTTAACTTACTATAACTAACATTGTCTTAACTAATTCAATTATAACTAACTCAAAGTTGTTATGTATTTGAAGTATATTTCCACAATTTCATTGAGTGGTTATATTTAATTTTGTATACCAACGGAAAACACAAATCGTCATATTTGCTTTATTGCAAATTAGCATGTACTTGTTGTAATATGGTTTAATGAAGCTCCAATGAAGATTTCAATTTCTATTTGGCGTTTGCATCTTCATTCTTATGACGTCGTGGCAATCATTTACTAATGAAATTATTCTTGATTGAAAAAAATAAATTGTTCAATGGTTGTTGGGTTTTTGAGTGACTAGTTAGGATCCGTCAGAGGCTTCTCAAACAAATTATTGCATAGACTTCATCAATATAGTAAAATAGATGACTTTTTAAAGTAATATGTTTTCCTTAACCACTTCGGCAATATGTTGCCACTGGTTCCATAAATAATGGAATCTTTGTACCATTGACAAAATGTCTCTTTCCATAGTACAAACCCATGATAATAAAAAAGCAAGAGAATATTAATGTTATTAAGCTATACAACAAGAAACACGGTTATAAAGTAATTTTTGTTGCCACCATGCTCAAAAAATGGATATATGATCATATTCCAAAAGAGAATATTGTTCAACATCCTTAGGAATAGTGATTGAACTTTTCTTTCTATAAAATATATAGTTGATGTTGTAATATAGACTAAGTGTACTAAGATATATTAGAACACCATTTAACGAGAACATGAGAAACATAAATTGGAATGCTCTCAAACAATATTCAACTAAGGGGATGGAATTGTCCTACAAATTATTGTCTTCACAACTACACACTTCCATGACCTCTTATATCCCAACGATTTACCATGATCAACAACATAACAACATCAACAACATAACAACATCAAAGCTAATGGATTTTCACAATGATGAACAACCACAAAAAGTGTTGGAATTCAATTATGAGTAGTTAGTCCCATATTGACTAGGAATGGAGGAAATATTTGATATATAAGGAGAATGACCCATACACCTAATGCATTAAAGCTTTGAGTTGAGATGTGGTGTCTAAGTCTCTTAAAATCGTTGATGTTTAGCCTATTTCGGATGTTGCGCTCTCTCGGATTCCCCAACAAAAAAGGTTTTCTAGATGCATCATCAACTTTTTCCTCGTGTCAACCTCTATGAGACATTGCAAGGTTATCAAAATATAAATTGTTATCAAGTAAGTATCCAGGTCTCTAATATTGTGCGACTTTATTTGGGGATGCTACTGGTGGGAGTTATAGAAGAATTTTATGTCACCCATAAATTGGAATCCAAAAATCAAAATGAAAAAGAATATGGTCATACAAAGTATTAGGGGTGTTTAAAAAAAAAAAAAAAAAAGTGAATTAAACTGTAGAACTGAACTGAATAGAACTGTTTTTGAACTGAACTGATTTATAAAAATTAAGAACCGAACTGTTTTCGAACTGATTTTTTAAAACTAGAACCGAACCGAACCAGTTTTCAGTTTGAAAAAACCGAACCGAACTGGTTTTCAGTTCGAAAAAGCTTAACCAAATCGATTTTTAATTCGAAAAAATTAGAACTGGATTTATTTTTTCAGAAGTAATTATGGGCAATTATGTAAAATTTGGTTTACAAACCAGTTCGGTTCAGTTCAAAAATAAATCAGTTCACCAGTTTTTTCAACCAATTCGGTCGGTTTTTTGAACTGAAAATCAGTTCGGTTCAATTTTTTCAAACAAAAAATTGGTGCGGTTCA
>NC_021162.2:21971905-21984993 GCF_000331145.2 Cicer arietinum | reverse complement strand
TTCACCCCTAAAAATATACTAATAGTAGAATGAGTAGTATATAAGCCCATAATAAAATTAATTAATCGGTCCTCATTTAATAATTAAATCTTTGGAAATTGAACTATTTAATTATATTGATTTAATAGAACAACATTTGTTAGAATATCTATAAAATATTCACAATATCATTATTCTACAATATCCTAAATAATATCTTAAGAGTTAATTTTTAAGGAAATAATATATTAATAGTTTTCTCCGCGAGTATTTAAAGATATGTTTCATAACAAAGATATGGTTAACACTATTATGAATAGTACTTTTTCTCTGCATCAAAATCATCACAATCACAATATTATCATTATAATTTGATTATGTTGAGTATTTTTGTTTTATCCTCCTCCTTCCCTACTTAAACCTCTATAATTTTAACAACAAACGAAGAAGTATATAAATGCATTATCTTCTAGAACAAACTATTTGAATATTAAAAAAATATACTTGAGGAAAGATCTACCTGTTCTGTTTTTGCTTTCCAAAATTTTGTCAGCATTTATGAGTTTTATATCACTTGTTGCCTTTGGTATAATTTTCTTATCTATATATGGAACAAGAAAAATAAATAAACATTTTAATAAATTTCAAAATAGTTAGAAAAAAGAAGAGCATTCAAAAATAATTGGAAAGAAATATGGAAATTGGAAAGAATCATTCCTTCATGCTCCATTTTATTGCATCCTATTTTAAATAATCCAAAGATTGTCACATTTAATAGTGATTCATCTTTATTCCTTTCCATTAACCCAAACATAGTCTGAGAGAAAAATCACATAAAATATGTATGTTCCATGTACATAATAAGACAAGTACATAATAATCATCCATAATATAAATTACGAAGTGTCATGTAACCTTGTGGAATTCAACATCCAAATGCAGTAATATTCTATCAAATATAATTGGATACAAATAATTACCACTTCATATGTTGCACATTTTTATTTGTATGCCTGAAAGAGAGTTTAGTAAGTGAAATTGTTCTCCAATTAATTTTTTTTTTGCTTATTACCATAATATCATATTGTACATATAAGCTTACAAGTAACGAATCACAATACCCCAATTTTGTCCGACTCATTAAATTATACTCATAATATATTAATTTTATGTTTGTTATTATTTTTTTTTTATGAAATCTTTAAAAAATAAAAAATAAAAAAATTTATATATTTTTGCATTCATAATTATTACTACAAAAAAAAAAAAGACATATAAATGAGATTATATAGTTCTTGATGTTATACTTTTAAAATTAAAAATAAAATACGAATTTGTTTTATCTCTACTTTAATTTTGTTGTTTTGTTCTCTTATGTCTTCTTGAACCTCATAACTAAAATAATAAGAAGATACAAAATAAGAACAAATTCAAACCTTTTATTTATCAGAAAACAAGAAACAGAGAAAAGAAAAAAATTCACCTCCATAGTTGGTACCATCGCGACTTCCCTGAGCGGCACCACCATGACTTCCCTGAACGGCACCGTCGTGACTTTTCCTATGAAACAGAAAGGGCGATTTTGTTTGTGTTTGCGACTGCCGCCGACCTCTCTGAAAAAGAAAAGCGTTTTGGGGTGGAATAATAGTTTAGATTTTTGGGTTAGAAAGATGACAATCTTGGCTTGTTTCATTTAGAAAATTATTTTTATTTCCAATCTTCTTTTTGTTCTAGTAAAAAACAAAACGTGTTAGACCTTTCAATTTAGTTCAATTTTTGTTCTAGTAAAAAACATATTTGCCCTTTTAATTTACTTTAGTTTTAGTTTTAGTTTTTCTTTTCTTTTCTTTTTTGTAAGTTTTATTTAATTCTTTTAATTCTATTCTTTTGTGTTATAATAATTATTATCTTATTATCTTGGGTTAAATGCAACTAGCATCAATCACTAATGAATTTATATACACCTAAATTCATTCTTAAGTTTATTATTATTATTATGTTAATAAGATAAAAATCCATTTTATTTAAAATCAATTTGGGTAAAAAGATTGGTTGAGATGTTACATTTTGCCAATCTTAGTTTAAGACACCTGAGTTGTGACAACTTGGTGATCTTAAGTTATAAATAATAATAATCTTTTAGTAAAAGATTGGTTGAGATGTTACATTTTGTCAATATTAGGTTAAGACACATGAGTAGTGACAACTATGTTATCTTAAGGTATAAAATGATAATTATCTTTTAATAAAATATGATATGATAGACTTGAAGTGACAATGTCAATAACAAGAAATGAGGGTTTGAATTGTAATTGTCCTATTTTAAATAATTTCGGATTAATTTAAAAATATTTAACTCAAGATCAATTTTAGTTTTAAAACACAATAAAAACATAACGTTCTTGATTAGTGAAATCACAAAATTAATTTCTCTATGAGATCTATGGTTAGTTAATCATAAATATATAGAGATAAGAGAAATAAGATCACACATAGATGTATCCTGATTCACCCAAAGTGAGTTATGTCCAGTCCTCTCAATTGTGGGTATTTTCACTAAAGTGTTCAAACAAGATCTATCTTGCTTTTCACACAACCTTTCCAGATCAATCTTGATCTGTTACAATATATTAACTTTCTATCTAGAAATGATTTACAACAGTTATCATTCAATCTAAGAAAGGGTTTTACATATCATATTTTAACCATAAAAAGATTTTTTACAAATTACTCAAACTATATTCAACACAATAGTCTTAAGTTACAAATGTGATGATTGAAGAAGTTTGATGGATTTGAGTGTACTCAACACTTATTTGAGTTTGAATTCTTAGCAAAAGACTCAACACTTATTTGAGTTTGAATTCTTAGCATAAGTGTTGTTTAAAGCATAAATGTTCTTGCTTTAAAGTCCATAATCGTTTCAGGTTTGAGAAGTGTTGATCATAAGAATATTTGACAGTTGTTTTGATGTCATATTTTGCTATGTCTCGTGTGCAGTTTGCTCAAAGGTGCAGTTACAGTGTCCAATCAAGTATGTCATGACTGTACTTGCTGCTTGATCAATATGAGAATGATTTTGCTTGTTTGATTGTGATGCATAGCTTTTGCCTTTGTTTTTAGAATGGATCTTTCTGATGCGATCTTGTATACATCTCGTAACTTTATAAATGATGGTTTATTTGCAAATTTGAATCAATCTTTATCTTATTTCCTTTTTAAGAATAGGAACATTCTTGGTTTGAAGTAACTGAATGCTGTTAAGAATGATCTTCGTTTTTCCATAATTCTATCAAAATGTTCTTAGTTTATTTGAATGATTTGCTTCTTCTAATATGATCTTGTGTTGATATGTTTAATACATATCTTTAACTAATACACTCAAAAACACATGTTAAATGAAAAAACACTTTTTAGAATTATAATTAGAAGTTTAATTAACTTTGTTTCATTATCATCAAAACATTAATTTGAGATTTTGTCTCAACAAGATTGAGATGCAACATCCTGTCGATCATAGTTTAAGGTGTCTGAGTTGTGACAACTTAGTGATATTGAACTTTCTTAACCGAATCCAAAATGAATAATGAACTCACTTATCACAAACATACTCAATACCTTTTTTCTTCATCAAACCAACAACATTTCTTAAAACATTGTATCGCAACAAAACTCATTTCTTTAAAAGCAACCAACATGGCCGCATTTTCTACACAAGAACTAAAGTAGCAATGTCA
This sequence comes from Cicer arietinum, assembly GCF_000331145.2. Lineage (NCBI taxonomy): Eukaryota > Viridiplantae > Streptophyta > Magnoliopsida > Fabales > Fabaceae > Cicer > Cicer arietinum. Next base: position 21,981,277 of record NC_021162.2, on the reverse strand, counting down.
ATCACAAGAAAATGGGGTTTGAATTGTGATTTCACCTTTAAAAATTTCCTGTTAAAAACTTAAGAAAAGAACTCAAGATTGATCTTGGTTGTGAAAACAGAAAACAGATAACATTCTTGGTTTCTGACCAGAAAACGGAGAATGTTTTTTGTTAGTTAAATCAACAATTTAACTTATCTATTTAACTTGATAATCAAACAAAATGAAATTAAATAGATAAGGGAAGAGATATCACATACAGATATATCTTGGTTTACTCAATTCGAGTTACGTCCAATCCTCACAACCGTGAGATTTTTCACTAAGTGTTCAAAACGGAGAACGTACTTGGTTTTTACACCACCAGTCCAGATCAACCTTGCTCTGTTACAATCTTCACCTTTCAACCTAGAAACGATTTTTACAATAACCTTTCAGCCTTAAAAGGATTTTTACAAACACACTCAATCTAACTTAAAATATATACTTGAGTTACAAATGATGTGTATGATAAAAGTGTTTGGGATCTTGAAACTTCTCAAAACTTGTTTGGATAAATGAAAGACAAACTCAGTATATAGTGATCCAAAGATATAGTGAAGAGAGCTGGAGTTTGCTTGAAAAGTTTTTTTGACTTGTTACTTGAACAAGTGTTGGTAGATTTGTAAATTGAACTCTTGCCTTCATCTTCCAATTGATCTTCAATTTATAGATGTTAAAAGATTTTGAATATTCAGTTTAAAATGAATATATCCGTTGGACACACTTCCTATGTGTTAGATATATTTTAAAGCAATTAAACATGTGTTTATTTGTTGTCCAGAACGTTCTTGACAAAACGGAGAACGTTCTTGCTTTTGGGTTTCATGGAAAACGTGAATGAGTGAGTGAAGGAGTTGTCACATGTCAGTTGGCACTGTTTTGAGTCAGGTTTATGTAGAACTTTCTGCAGAATATTGTAAGTACAATGTACTTGTTTTCTTGTTCATAATTCATCAATTTGGAGATCAATCTTGAGGCTGTTTTTCATCTTTGGGCATTGATCACGGGTTCTGGGCTCCACCAATGATTTGAACAGTTTTGATACTCTTTAATATGTGATTTATACTGTAGAAAATTATCTCTATTTAATTTTGTCTTAAAAGAGAATTAAAATCAGAATGTTCTTATAGGTAACAATATTTTAATGGATGTCGTAGGGTGCTAATAAGATTCATGTTTTTGAAGAAAATCTAAAATAAGATTTGATTTAGATTTATTATTGAAGAAAATCTTTGACCAAGTTGAAAAGAGTATATGGCCAAATGTTTTTGAAGAAAATCTCAAATAAGATTTAATTTATATTTATAATTAAAGAAAATCTTTAACCAAGTTGAAAATAAGATATGGTCAAATGTTTTTGAAGAATATCTAAAATAAGATTTGATTCTGATTTATGATTGAAGAAAATCTTTGACCAAGTTGAAAAGAAGATATGGTCAAGATTTTGAAGAATATTTTATCAATATTTATCACAAGAAGATACAAATTATTTACAAGAAGATTTGCACAATCCAAGAATTTATAAACTTAGTCTAGAAAAAATACGAACAGAATCTATTTGAAGAATTTACAAAATCAATTTGAACAAAATATGAACAAAATCAATCTAAAGAATTTACAAACTCAATCTGAACAAAATACGAACAAAATCAATCTATAAGAACTACTCATATTGGATTCAAAAATAAAAAAATTTGCTAAAGAATATATTATCAAAAAGCATATTTTTCATAACTATTTTTTTAATAAGATCATTGTTGATGAAGCTAGGAATGAAGATACGATTCATAATTAAACAAAGATGAAATTGAAGCTCCAATTTTATCTATAAATAGATACTCAAGGCTGAAGAAGAATATCATCGAAAATCAGAAAATAGTAGAAGAACTCATAAACTCAAAATTTCAAATTCATCTTAGAGTTCAAAGAGAGAAATACTTGTTCAAATTAGAAATATTTTCTAAGTGTTTTTTCTTAGAGTGTGAGAGTTATTATTATTATCAGCTTTGTTAGAAGCAAACACTTAAAGTTTCAATCATTTGTATCCAACTCGATAGTGTTATGTGCCTTCAACAATCTGGGGTTGTCAGGTTGTATAAATAAGACTTGACTGGTAGAGTCAAGGTGTTTGTGTTGCTCAAAAGTTTAGGGATGCCAGGTTGTTTGGGAAGACTCGTTTGGAGGGTCAGGTGCTTTGTAATTCAAGGTATTTGAATTAGTGGATTAAAGTCTTTTGAATGAGGGGACATTCTATGAATCCAATTATTTATGCTTTCATTGTTTGTTGGCTCTGAACCCGATTGTTTCTTATCTAAATAATTCATAAAAACCAACCAATCTTAATCAAATTAGCAACAAATTATCAACTTTGTCAAACAAAATTTAATCATTTTTCTCGTGTTTGCACCTTCAATAAAACTCATAAATGCTGACAAAACTTTTGAGAACAAGACGGTTGGTGAGTGTATAGTACCTTTTGGTGAGCTTCCTAAGGGGGTTCATCACCATGCTTGTTTTTGTTCACCTATCTTTGGCAACAACAAAAAAGATAGATTTTACCCCCAAAGTATTGTGTGATTATTTCCAAATGCTTTAATAATCAAGTAGTTTGTGCCAGAAAGTAATGCAATTATACTTCTATATTGTCATTGAAATCATAGAGTAATATGTAGAGAAGGAGGAAAAGAGAGTAAAAATAACTCAAAATAATTAAATTATAATGGTATTATTGTGATTGTGAACTTTTTGTTGCAAAGGACAAAGTACTAATCCATAATAGTGCTATACATCATCTGTTTTAGGAAACATGTCTTTGAAAGATGCAAACAACTCTTAAAGACATTATCTAAGATATTATAGAATAAATGATATTGTAAGATATTATGTAGATATTCTCACAAGCGTTGTTCTCTTAAATTAACATAATTGAATGGTTCAATTACCAAATAACAGATCATTAAATGAGGCCTAGATATTTAATTTTGATTTGGGTTTACATATATTTTGATATGCTATTTAGTTATACTTCTATAGCCATATCCCTTTTCATTTTAAAATTTTTGGATTCCAATTTATAAGTGACATACGAGTCACTCTCACTAGTAGTATCCCCAAATATAAATACTACACTCACATGACTAGATTGATATGCTCCTACAATTTTAGAGATCAAATTTGAGTATTTACTCTTGTTATTAATTATAAGCACTATTTGATACTTTTCATTATAATTGTGGAACACTTGTACATAAATAAGTGTAGAAATGTATATCTTTAACTGTAGCTACATTTTCAATGCATTATCATAGGTATGTGATACCTTTGTTATATTGATGAAATATGTGCTGTAAACAATGGATATCAACTATTTAGATAGATTAGTTTTTATCGTTGTACGTTGGACATGATACTATGATATATATAAAAAATTAACAATTTATGTGTGTAAATTTTTTAGAACGAATTTATGAGTGTATTGAACACATCGTTGCTAAAAAAATTAGAAAAGTATTTTTTAATTTATTTCAACGTAAAGAAATTTTTTTGTATAGCTAATTTTTATTTATTTGAATTGTCTGGTATTGAACAAAATTGAAAGAACCTAAGCAAACTAATCTAATTAAATATAATTAATATGTGGTTTATAGTGAAAAAGTTGAATTCAATCATGGAGTTATCTGTGTATGGAAGATTCTCAGGGGCTTTTAACGTGTAATATCATGGGCCATACTTTGTATGATTCTCAATGTAAATAAATCCCTACTCATTTGGGTATCTTCTCTCATCCAAGAAGGTTGGGTAATCAACTGGCCCATTTAACCCAAATTAGTTGTGGATAAAGGAGACCACTTTGATAGTCTTTCAGAATATATATAGTAGTAAATGTCTAAGATATTTTGAAGTTTTAATATAATGTATATAGTTTGAAATAAAAAATATTAATAACTATCGCTAATATTTGACTAATCACTCCACTAGTCTTGAGTCATTATTCAACTAACCAAGTGAAATTTGGATTTAAGACTAGTGTCCATCATCAATTGTCTACTTAAAATCGAACAGCTTATATTTTAACCACACGATTAGAACAATCTATGGCTTTTAAATGTAGGAATTACTAATTGTAGGTGATCTCAACCCATATTGATGAGAGAAGCCAACTAAACTCAATAGCTAGATATTAAAAGGATGTAACATGTCGGTATAGTTCAGTTTTTGAGAGGGAAAATTTTGATCCAACAAGAAATGGTTGGTCTAGTTTATTTAGCCTTTTGCAATATTTTCGTACAAAATTCAAACCAAACTAACAAATAAATAATTGATCTTGTTTTGTTTTGTTTCATCAGGTAGACATTTTTAGACACTTAATTTAAGAAACTAAAAACAAAATTATCTTTCAAACGTTTATAGAATTTATATACGATTAAAATAAGTACATGAGCTACCTTATAATATATATATATATATATATATATATATATATATATATATATAATTGTAGTCAGCATTACAATAGTAATACAATTATGACTTTGCGCATAAGAGGTGTTTGTTGTTAGTCATATTTTTCTATTATAACTTAATAAAAAAAGAGATCTTAGAGAGAATATAAAATGGTGTATAAGTTTTTTGTGATTAAATACAATAAGAATTGCATTTTACCTAAAACACTATTTCTTTTTTTCTCAACATTTGGTATCACTAGTAAAGGTTGGTTCCGATTAATAGAAAATCCTTAGAAAATAAAAAATGGCCTCTTTGACCACAATTGTAACAAATTTTGTTTCCTTCCTTGGACAATCCTTGACCACCACACAAGAAAATTTCAAAGGAAGCATTCTTGGCTCTTCTTTAGTGTTTGGTCTTTTTGCTTGACCATCAAATCAATTGTCCTTTCCTCTACTTCGTCAAGGTTGAAACTCTTTGTCGTATAACTCATTTAGCTCTAACTTGATTTCTTCTTTTCTTAGTATTCTCCAGCTCATAACACCTATCAGTCAGATCTCCAAATTGCTTTAAGTGTAATGACATAATTTCCTACTGCAAATCATACCTCATCCTCTCTTGATACTTCTTCACACACTATCCAATAAAGTACTTCAATAGAGACTAAAACTTCTCCACATACTCTCCTATAGAGTACTTCAATAGAGACTTAAACTTCTTCAGTTACTCTCCCCACAAACATATTTCCTTGTCACAAATTGGCCAAACTCTCTAACTTTCTCCTTCCGAACCAACTTAGGAAAATATTTTCCCAAAAGCATTCCCTAAACAACCCGCATGTAATAATTCTACCTTCTTCTTCCAACAAGCAAATATTTCTTCTCCACATAGCTTTTGCATTCTGAATGACCATGAAAGCAACATGGCTCACTTTAAGGTTCTCCAAATAGTGGTCGAATCCAACTCTCAGCTCTTTCTTGGTCATTTTCACCTTTGAATTGTGGCCATTTTCCTATTAAGAAATAAAGTCTAGTTGCTCTCTTCCATTATGATAGAGTTGGTGCAACACCTCAAATCATGTTGCGCTTGATGCAAAATTGCCTGTACCAATTCTCTTATGGATCAATAATTATCTCATTCCTCTTCTCTAGCTCTAGAGGTCTAAGATCTTCCGACGAGTTCAGGATTCCTTCTTCTTCATCCAGCTCCTCGACCTCCATCTCTACATTTAGTAGTAGGATTAATCACTTCTTTAAAGAACAATAAGAATAATACAAAAATAAATCATCATGAAAATACCTCATGAATGTGAGAATAGAAATATGGTAGTCTCGGAAAGAAAAAAAAGACTACTAAAAAGTAACTCAACTTTAACCATTATTCATTCTATAAAGTAAATGTCCATCAGGACTCCTACTTGTCTTAAGTCGAGCTGAACCTGCTTGCTTTGAAACTACGAAAATGAGACAACCCAAGTCCTATATAACTAATCCCAATAATATCCTCGTGTAGAAAATGCTACGTTATTAAAATATTAAATATAATAGCAAATAAAACATTTAAACGAGCACACAACATGTAAGATGTATGAATATCATACATATATGGATATAAAGATAAAGGCACAAGGTTGTGGGCCTTAGTAGATTACCCCGTATGTACAAACCATTTTATATATATATATATATATATATATATATATGTTGGATGGGTTCACTCTCCAAGTGAAACCCACTAGTTTTATTAGTATTACTATTATTATTAGTATTATTATTATTGAAATAAAAGAAAAAAAAATAGTATTATTGGGCTAGGCCCACATGAAGGAAATAAAAGGAATTTATAAATCCTAAGAATTAGAAGAACAAAAGAGAACTGTAACACCTCGATTTTCAAAGCGAGGGTGTATTTTTTTTTTCAAAAACAAACTCATTAAACAAAGAATAATTAAGTAAAATACCTTTGAATAAATATTTAAGTCGTAACACAACGACAAATAAGTCAACAAAACTGACAATATTAGTATAAGTACAGTTTTCCAAATTAAAATACTGCAACCCAAAAAGAAGGACGCCTAGTCCCTATACATCAACCTAATCTGATCATCCTACCAAAAAAACTATACACCCTGAGTAATCTCCACGCGCCCCGTGAGATCCTCCTACATAGCTCCAGTCAAGCATTCCCAGCCGTAGGGTACGAATCGGCAGGATCGTCCTGGCTCTCATCTGAGGGCAAAGCCCAGATTTCCACAATAGTTGTAAATGGTCACCAACCGAATTAACAGATAACACATAACATTTAAGTTTTAAATGCACAAAATAACCTTTCAACTAAGCATGCACCTTAAAAGGATTTTTCATATGCTAAAAGTTCATGTAATGCTTGTCAATTAAAAATGAAATCAAAATGAAGTTCTCAAACCATCAAGTAATACATAACTGACCAAAGCATTGATAAATCAATTGAGCAATCGATTATCTAACTCAAAATAAGGATTTCTACTGAGCCAATCGATTGCCAAATCGATTTGGTCAGTTTTTGCTGAGTTCCTGTGTTGCCAAATCGATTTTGTCAGTTTTGCTGAGTTCCTGTGTTGCCAAATCGATTTTGTCAGTTTTGCTGAGTTCCTGTGTTGCCAAATCGATTTTGTCAGTTTTGCTGAGCCAATCGATTGCCAAATCGATTTGGTCAGTTTTGCTGAGTTCCTGTGTTAAGGCCAATCGATTTCCAAATCGATTTCTTAAAAGATTTTGAAAGACATATTTATACAATCGATTGGCAAATCGATTAGGTTAAAATAGTGAAGTTCCTGCAACTCATCCAATCAATTGAGAAATCGATTTCCCTGCTTATTCTTCAAAAAATACTTCAACTAATTCAGTCACACTCACACATAATTCCAAAACTTAACACTTAGTAATTCCCACACAATCACCACGACGAATTGGTTTTCGAAATAGTTTTACAATCCATCGCACTCACACACGATAATCAATACATAACACTTAGCAATTCCAACACAATTACCACGACAATTCCTATTCAAACCACTCAATCATAAACTTGATTCAAACACGACTCGTGTGCCAAGCACCCTAATGCAATGCGTATATGCCAAAATGCATGGACTCGGAATTCCAAACCAAAACCCTCCTCGAAGGGCCGTAAATCATAATTGCACCGCCTATCGCAGGCCATAGTACCAATTACCGAGGTGCCACCTATCACAGGTCTGCACGATTTACTAAAAAGCGTAAACCATAAACGTACTGCCTATCACGGGACCGTATCGTTTACCGAGGTGCCACCTATCACAGGTCTGCATGGTTTACTAAAATAACGTAAATTGTAAATGTACCGCCTATCACAGGCCAAAGTACTGTTTACCGAGGTGCCACCTATCACGGGTTCAACCGAAAACCATAAACGTACTGCCTATCACGGGTCCGTATCATTTATCGAGGTGCCACCTATCACGGGTCTGCACGGTTTTCAAAAACGTAAATCATAAATGTACCACCTATCACATGCCAAAGTACTATTTATCAAGGTGCCACCTATCACGGGTCTGCACGATTTACAAAAAACCGAAAACCATAAACGTACTGCCTATCACGGGCCCGTATCGTTTATCGAGGTGCCACCTATCACGGGTCTGCACAATTTACCCAAAAACGAAAACCATAAACGTACTGCCTATCACGGGCCCGTATCGTTTATCGAGGTGCCACCTATCACGGGTCTGCACAATTTACAAAAAAACCGAAAACCATAAACGTACTGCCTATCACGGGCCCGTATCGTTTATCGAGGTGCCACCTATCACGGGTCTGCACAATTTACAAAAAAACCGAAAACCATAAACGTACTGCCTATCACGGGCCCGTATCGTTTATCAAGAGATTCCCCATTCTTAATACTCATTTAACTTAAACGATTTTCAAAACAAAACATTAAGTAAACCGAGATATCAAAAGATTCCCCATTTTTAATACTCGTTTAACTCTAATGGTTTTCAAATTCTACACAAAACAAACTCAAACCTATTATCAGATCCAATCCACAATCCACACCAAAACACATCAAATACGACGAACACAAATCAACACAATCTACCACTCAAACACAACAAGTTTCATTTACTCAAATCATACATAATGAGTTTTAAATTCATTTTCCACGAAACATTCATCAAATATAACCAAAACCTAACTCTAAGATTTTTCCCATAAAGCCTTAGATTCATTTTCCCCCAAATCAATACTCCAACCCTAACAAAATTCTTTTCCACACAACCACAGATAAGTCCCTAAATGCAAACTAAAAGTTTGGAAGGAGCCATTACCGTAACGATAGCTTTAACGTGCATTCCCGGTACCGCGAGTAAATCCGGTAAAATCTCCGCTCGCAACGCCGCTTCCAAATTAGTTCACTAGCACCGTAGTGTGGTGGTGAGCAACTTTCCCTTCTATCTCTTTGCGAAATGAAGCTTAGATCTAGATGAAACGGGGTGGTTTGTGTTTGACGGTTTTGAAATCCCTAACACCGTTTTTCTTCGTTTTCGAATCAACGAGAAAGAATGAAGTTGAGTAATCTTCTTTTTCACACTCAACAACCCTTGGGTTTCTAATCTTGAAGAAAGGAAGCCAAGAAAACGAAAATGGAGGAATGAGGAATTTTGAGCGCGAGACAGGGAGAGGAAGATGAAAAATCTGATTTTCTTTCCTTTCTCTTTCTTTCCTTTGTTTTTCCTTTCTTCCTTTTTCCTTCTTTCCTTTTTATACCCTTTTCTTTTCCTTTTCCTTCCTTATAATTTCCTTTCTTTTTTCCCTCCAAGCAAACATATATAAATATATATATATATATATATATATATATATATATATTAAAACTTAAAAAATA
>NC_021162.2:21906264-21971852 GCF_000331145.2 Cicer arietinum | reverse complement strand
TATATATTAAAACTTAACAAATATCTCAAAATATCTAGATATTTGTTAAATTACCATTTCACCTGTAACGCATAAAATTCTCCGTAAAGGATTCACCGCAGTTAAATTTAATTTATTTATCGACGAGTAATTCTAAACAACATCAAAATATCTTTTTGATCATATAAACTCCAAAATATTATTAACTTTGGCTAAAAAGCCTCCGAGCCAAAATTCAAAATACACAAAAATACATAAAGTGTACTTTAAATTTATGGGTCTTACAAGAACGGTTGCCAGAGAAGAAAAATAAGAGTTTGGTTCTAGTGGTGGTAACAGGTGTGTAGCAAACTTGCTCCGTTTGATCTACAAATTTAGTATGTTATTTCTACCACTGAGTTTGTTATTTTAATATACAGTTTGATTAGTTTTATCTTCTCTGAGAATAACTTTGGCATACTCACTTTAGTGGAAGGTTGTTATAAGGTTGTTATTGTTGATTGATGTTCCCTATTGTTATTAGGAAGACTTTGGTGTACCCATTAATTATTATAGTGGAAGTTTTACTGGACTAGGTCCCGTGGTTTTTATTCTCTCAATTTGAGGAAAGTTTTCCACGTTAAAATTTGTGTTTGTCTCATATTTAATTTTCTGCCAATTGTTTTTGCACTGGAATTGTATTTTCTGTTTGTCCATTTATCTGCACAGGTGGGGGAAAAATATTCCGCATTATTGAGATAGTTATCGCTAATTATCTCTGGTTTTTTCCCAACAAAGTGGTATCTATAGCTCGGTTATTTGATTTGTGCATTTAAATGGAGGAAGAAAATAAAGGTCCCAATATGATTAAACTCAAATTTTCTAATTATACACTTTAGAAGACTCTCATGGAAGACATGTTATACAGTAAAGATTTGTATGATCCTATTGAGGGTGACACTGCTAAACCCGCAGATAAATCTGACGCTGACTGGAAGAAGATGAATAGAAAGGCAGTGGCATTGATCAGGCAGTGGTTGGATCTTAGTGTGTATCCACATGTTGAAATTGAAATAGATGCTAACAAGATGTGGGAAAAATTAAAAGAGTTGTATGAACGAAAGAATGTGCAAAATAAAGCATTCTTGATTCGGAAGCTGGTGAATATGAAATACAAAGATGGGGATTCAATGGTAGAGCATATGAGTATTTTTCAGAATACAGTGAATCAGTTGACAACTGCAGAAATTAAATTAGATAATGAGTTGCAAGCGTTGTTATTGTTGAGTTCCTTGCCTGATAATTGGGACGTCCTTGTTGTGACGTTGACCAATATAGCTCCAAGTGGAAAGTTGAAAATGTCAACAGTTAAAGAGAGCATGTTGAATGAAGAAGCTCGAAGAAAGGAACGTGGTTTGATTGGTTTTTCATCAAAGTCATAAGCACTAGTTATAGAGTCACGGGGGAGAAGTCAATCTAAAAACTTCCATAGACGCGACAACTCTGAAAGACGTAGCAAGTCAAAAAGCAAGTCGAGGACTAGAAAAGAAGTGATATGCTATCATTGTGGCAAAGCGGATCACATAAAAAGAAATTGCAGGTTCCTTAAGAGAGATCAATCAAGGGAAAGGGATGAAGACAAAGAGAAGAAAAATGATAAAGATACAACAACAGTTGCATCTGTTAATAATGTCTACATTGTTTGTGATGATAATTACATAAACCTTGCATGTCATGATTCAACTTGGATTATTGATTCGGGTGCCTCATATCATGTTACTCCTAGCCGTGATTTCTTCTCATCTTACAGTGCTGGTGATTTTGGCATGGTAAAAATGGGAGATGAAGGAGTATGTAAAATTATCGGTATGGGAGATGTTTGGGTTGAAACTGGGATTGGTTGCAAGCTTCAATTGAAGAATGTTAGACATGTACCTAATATTCGTCTCAATTTGATTTCGGTGAAAGCCTTGGATATTGAGGGTTATCACACTTACTTTGGTGGTGGTGGTATATGTAAAATCACCAAAGGGTCCTTAGTGGTTGCAAAGGAGCAAAGTTCTACTTCTCTCTATAGTGTTGCACTCCAATGTAATGCAAAGTCCATCTCTAATAACATAGGACTAATTCTTTTTTTTTTTTTTTTGCCAAATTGATTCAACAAACAGGTATTTTTACCAAGAAATTTAGAATTTTTTATACTATAAAGTAGCATAAACTCATAAGCATTTATACTATAAAAGACTAAACATTACAAAAATTACTTCAACAAAATTATATTTACGTTAAAAACATAACCATTTTACCTTAAAAAGCAACACCATTTTGCTTTAGATTGATTCAACTATGCGTGATTTGAAGAGGAATGAAACCAATCCATGCAAAACAATAGTTTTCTTACCTTCAAGATTTGAATATGAGCAAAACTAATTCAATCTCTAATAACACCAGATCTGCAACCAAAGCAATTTGCAAATTGAAAATGCTCAAAAAACTAAACACACAAACATTAAATGAGAAGAAAACCCCTAAATCTGAAGAAAATGAAAACCCTAACTCAATTTCACTGGTGACGATGAAGATCACCAAAATGGAGAATGAGCAATGAATGAAACTCTATTTGATTTGTAGTTCACGAAAATGAAAAATAAGACATAATTGAGAATGGTAATAAAAATAAAAGTGGCGTGTGATACTTATGATGGCAGAAAAGTTGAGATGCGATGGAGTTGATGAGATGGAAAAGTCGCATCATAGACGTAGTTTCACAAAGAAGGGTTATTTCGGAGATGAGATATGAAGGGTTATGTGGTTGGAGATGAGAAAGGTTACGTCGGAAAAAGGTTTGGGAATTGAAATGAGATGTGATGGTGTCAACGTATTGTACCGCCACTGGAGAGAGAGTGGAAGGAGAGAGTTGAAGCTAAGTCATTTTCAATTATGGGGGCTAGGGTTCAACTTTTTTATATGTACTTAGTAAAAAAAAAGCTAGTCTATTATTTTGGTTAAAAAAGATTAAAAATAATTCAGCCTAATTTTTTTAATTAAGTTTGATTAATTGATCTTTTGAAATTTATGATTTAGTTCGTAAACTATAAAATTGATTTAAACTTTTTTGATGTAGTACATTTCAATTTGTCAATATGATTTAATTAATTTATGTTTTGCACACATCTAAGCAGAAGTAGTATCACTCTAATGATCAATGCTAGTCATTATTTCCCTTTTTTCATAAAGATAAATTGTCTCTCCCTCTTTGGGGAATTATCATAAACAATTTTTTGAGAACACAAATGAAAAAATGAAAGAGGTCAAAATAAAAGGGCATTGACGTCACTTCATGTCTAGCTTTTTATTTTTTTGGGTCAAATACTTCATGTCTAGCTTGAACAAGCTAAAGGGGGCAGAAAAGGAGCAAAGGACAATGAAAGCGACAATTTTGCCCAGACACGACGTTGTTCAAACCACCGTCCAATGTTCAATTTAAATGTGCCCAATAATCCAAAATATAAATAAAAAATTTATTATTATTATTATTAAATTATAATTGTCGTAAAGATAAAAAAAAAATATTGAGTCATTTCCAGACATACTGTTAGCAAAAATAAAATAAAATGAAATTAGAGAGGGATCCTATCCCTTGTATAATCAGCCTATAAATAAAGGCTCCCACCCATTAGAAATGATCTTTTAACAAAATTAGCAATTGAATGGTTTATACCATTGTAGGAGCGTATTCGCTCTTGTGTATCTTTTTCTTTCAATCAATAAAAATCAGGGACGAATAATTCCCTTTCGCTATTGAGTTCTACAAAGGAACCTAACAATTGGTCCGACCTGCCGGATCATCAACAACCATGGGAAGCACCATGGAATCACGTAACTAAATCTAAACAGTACTATATCCAAACATAAATTAAGAACATAGAATTCTAAATCAAGAATAAACAGTAAAATTAGCTCATCTTTTTCTTCTTCCAATATGTTTTTTGTCTTTACATAGGAAGGAAATCTTAAACAAAACAAGTAAACCATAACAAACCCAAATACAACCCAAGATTAAAAAAAAAAACTAAGAAAAACACAACAAGACTCAAAGTAGAAAAATAGATTAATTAACAAGTCAGAAAAAGAGAAACAAGGTAGTAGTGTATCCAAAATGAAATGGAAGAGTCTCACAAAAAAGCCCACTTTCCACTTCCTCATCCTTTGCTTTTGATAACAACCGTAGTAGTAGTACTAAAATGCAGAGTGTTTGATAAAACAAACCTCTTGAAAAAAATTCCCATCAATTAACTATTTGAACAAAATTGAATACTCTCGATTGATTTTACAGTACAACAGACTACAATTGGTAAAGAACTCTAGTCAAGTGTACCATAAAACCAATTACAAATTACCTTTTTTTTTTTTGTAAGTGTGCGTTTGAAATTACAATTAGTTTGACAAAATTACAATGATGGTAATTTTGTTGAACCTCTGAAATGTAGATTTTACAAAAATACATAGTTAATTGTAATTATAACAAATTGATTGTAAAATCAAAAGACACAAAATAGTTAAAAGATGGGTTTTTTTTTTTCTTTTAATTTCAAAGCCAAAGAGCACCGGCTTGTTTGAGAAGAGGAACAAGAGTACCATTAATATGACAAGCCATGACTCTATCCATAGTACCAATAAGTTGACCACCAATGAAAACAACAGGTACAACATTGTTAGTACCAATAAGTCTCATTAGTGCTCTTTCAAGTTCATTTCCTCTTGGATCTTCATCAAGCTCATGAACCGTTGGATTCACACCCATTCCACAAAACAACCTTTTGATCGCATGGCACATGCAGCACGTGCTTATGCTAAATATCACCACCGCATTCTCGGATGCTAGTCTTTCTATTCGCTCAAGTGGGTCCCCTATCATTGTGGTTGTTGTTGTTGATGTTGTTGTTCTTGCTTGGGACATGTAGCTTCCCCATGATGCTGTTTGGTAATGCATTTTTTGGAATTTGTTTTGGAAGAATAATAGTGAATATTGTTGATAAAGAAGAGAATAGAAAGTGTTGTGTTGTGTTAGGACTTAGAAGAATTTAAGAGGTTTGTAATTTGTGTGAGAAATGGTGGAAGCGAGAGGTGATATTTATAGAGGTTTCTTTAGGATGTAAGAGAATCACATTTTAGGCTATGTGTAAGTGGATCAATGAATTGTGTTGTTTATTATTTCTTTTTCTATATTCTTTAATTCTTAAATCATGGAGTGTGCTATCTTCTCCATTTTCATTTTTCTTTTAATCTTCTCCTTTTTCTATAGCATATAATATTAATTTAACACAATATAAGTACATAAAGTTTTCTTTAGACAAAATATAGTACATAAAGTTGGTCACTCTCATCACAAGTCGTCACCATATCCGATGTAAGAGAGAGAAGGAGAGGATTTCGTGTGATTATTTAAATATTAGTTTTGTTTTTTTAATTGTTGATTTTTTTTTAATAAAAGTTAGTTTCTTTTTGTTTTAAAATTTTAAAACTTATTAAAGATTTAAATATATTTTTAGTATTTATATACATTTTTTTATTATCAAATATTGTAAACTTTTACCATTCACTTTTTGTCAATTATATTCTTACTTTATTATTAAATATTTTACATTTAAACTAATAAAAGGATAAAGTAAATATGTAATTGGTCAACGAAAAGTAATATATATATTTGAATTTTGATTATTACAAAAAATTATATGTGTTTGAATTTGTATAAAATATCTTAAATGACAAGTATATATAGAGAAATTGGATAACTTTTTTTTTTTCTTATGGATAATTTGTATTTATCAACTGTAGGGAGTATGTAATAATGGATGAGATTTATTTGGTTGAGCTTCAGACATGCAATCTTCTTGGGCGAGATGATTATGTTAGGAAAAATGGGATTGTCAATAATTACTTATGAAGGTTAACTATTTGATTGTATTTGATTGCATGTGTTTGGTTACTAGGAGGAGTTAAAATTAATTGTATTGTGTGAATTAATTTTAGTATATGTTTGATTGTTTTGGAGTAAAATTAATTACAATTCGTCAATTAATAAATATCGATGTTATTAAATTAAAAATTTACAATTGTGTTAATTAATTACAGTGATATTTATTTTTTTTTAAAGATAAGAAAAATTAGATCTTTATAATTGATTTTAACTTCAAACTTAAAGATGTAGTTTTTGTCTCATAAGTTAACTTCAAACATTTATAATTGATTTTAACTTCAAACTAAAAGCTGAAGCATTTTTCTCTTTTGTTAAAATTTGAACTTATCACTCCTTCAACACCTTTAAATCTTAATTCAAATTAATTGCACTACCTAAATAAATTCAAATAGTAAAAATCACTTCACCATCAGCTCATTTTTAATAGAAATCAATTTCATAAATCAACACAAATTTATGTTTACCTTCGTAGGACCAAAAAGTCACTTAGTGTATAGTTAAACTTAAAAACTGATTTTAAATAATTTGATTGTATTGAATTAATTTTAGTTAAAAAGAAATTTTAAAATAAAATAAATAAATTTAAAATATATTATTCATATAAAACTGAATTTAATGATAAATAAATATTACATAAAAACTATAAATTTTAATTTCAAATTACATCAAAGTATCATCTCAAGAACTACCATAAAAGTCAAAATCAATTTAAATCAAGTTTGGTTGTTCCAAAATGTGAAAACAAATATAAAATAATGTAAAACTTATTTATGAGAATGTTGATAGTTCAATATATAGTCTCTTTAAAATGAAATATAAATAAAAATTTTGATAAAAAATTGATGTATTTAGTTAAAAATTTAATCTAAATATATTAAATTTTTAATTACTATTTTTGTCTTAAATCCGCACTTAAAATGATGAATTTAATAATATTAATATTTTTAAAGATATTTTGATTTATATATTAGTGAAGAGAAATAATTATCTATTATTATTAAAAGAAATTAATTAAGGAAAGAAAGAAGAGTGATGATAAATTGAAGGAAGAGAGAGAGAGAGATAGAAAATAGGGGGCAGAGGGAACAGGCTTTATTAACAGAGGAGGGAGTAGTTGTTGGGTAATAGACGGCTGAATCCGTCCTTGTTGTCGGCCCTACGCAATCAAAAGGCATGAAAGTGGACATCACAAACCTCGATCATCTGTCTTTTAATTCTGCAACTCTGTTTCTTTGCTTTGCTTTGCTTTTCGTCACTTCCTTGCCCTAGCTACTACTTTACCTTGTTATTAGTTCAGGAAATTCAACATTATACTTATATCATAATAACAACTGTCCTAAACCCAATCTTTAAACAACTCATAAATTTTGTTTTATCAATATAAATCTAACATTTATCAAAATTTAATAAATGAATAATTTTAACAATATATTTTTAATATTTATTATATATTATTTTTTATTAGCTAAACTTTATATGAGTTTTATTAAATTTAAATTATATAATTTAATGAAATTTATGTAGATTTTAACTAATAAAAATATGTCAAATATGTATTAGAGAATTCTTTGTTAGTTATCTTCGTAATAAATATATTATTTTCTATTTAAAAATTTGTCTTTTTGGTTCCTTAGAAACACTTGTTAGTAATTTTTTGTATAAAAAAAAGTATAATAAATTTACGTAATATATAAGTATAATTTTATACTGATAATATTTTTCGTAAATTTTTTTCTCAAAAGCAAAATAAATAAACAAATTTTAAAGTGCTTAAAAATATATTAAACAAATAGTGTAATTTCAAATGATTGGTCATTGGATAGTATACCTAACCAAACTACATAGTACCGCTGAAGTGGTCATTTTTTGAAAGAAAGAAAAAGGTAATTCATTAAGCAATCGCATTGGTTTCAATAGAAGAAGAAATACAAAATAGACGATCCTCAATCAAATACTTTTAGTTGAATAAAGGAAGCATGCATGCTAGGAGTTATGGAAAATAAATTCACAGTTATTTCCACATGCAATTTGCACAAAGTAAACCAAAGAGAGTAAGAGTTGTCAACAAGAAAGCACTTCAAGGAGGTTGGTTAGCTCAATTGGATTAAATTATAGGTTGAAGGACTAGCATTTTTAAACCTTAGAGAATGTGGTTTTTTTTTTATATAAGCAAAATATTTATTAAGAGGAGTACAAAAGGTGTAAATAAAAGATATATTAGAAGGAGTACAAAAAGTGCTCAACCGATGCTTCTTTCAATTATTAACTTGTGTTGTTTGAATAGTTTGAATAAAAATTGTTTTTGAATGTTTAATTACCAAAATAGATTTTAATGATGTTAATTTAAAAATAATATTTTATTTACATTTTAGATTTTTATATTTAACAATAATCCTAAGCTTATTTTCCGATTCAAAAATTAAATCCAAATTACAAAATATTAAAAACATTCTATATTAGGAAAATAATGTTTTTTTTTTATAAGAAGAAAAAAAAATAAAATATATATATATATATATATATATATATATATATATAATACCGCCCCCGCTACGTATGTAGAGAATGAGAAGAGGATGAACACAATGATGCTAAATTTTCTATAGATTTTAAAGTCTTAATATACAAATAAATAAACCGATATAAATATAAAATACTATACTACCTATTAACATAATATACCATCCAATACCAAATTTAACAATATTACATCGAAGCCACATAGACCATATCAGAATATTGTAGAGAGGAATTAATTCCTTTTCTCAATTTGAACCAACCCCAAGCTATTAATTTAATTTGTGCAAGTAGCCCATTAAAATTTGATATCCCCCATTAAAAAGGATACTGTTTCTTAAAAGTAAAATACACCAAATGACAGCACACGAAATAAGATGTCGTTTTGAGATATCTATTAGAAAAATAATGTATTACACGGGTAAATAAAAGTTCACAATAATAATAGAAAAATAATGTCCTTATTAGGTTCTAATTGTATATTGATCAATGTCTCATGTGTTTATATAGAGTACAAAGTATTACATGGAAAAGCTAATCTAATTAATAAGCTAAAGTGTAGGAAAGCTAAACTAATAGTTAAATTTAAATATACAACAAGGATTAGGATAAATATGGTTGATAACACTCCCTGGCGGATCTTAAATCAAAACATTGGGGTGGTCGAAATTTTAAAATTTTAGTAGATAAAAAAAAGTATAATATTGTATTATATATAAGAATTTTAAATTGTAAATTTACAAAAATATATTGGAGAGATGTAATAGATCAAAATTTGATTTATATTTTTTATAATTAAAAAATAGTTGGAATTTAGTTGAATATTTTATTTTATTTTATTTTATAATTATAGTATTTATTTTTGCAATTTTTTTATAAATTATTCCCTCCGGAATTTTTATAATAGACATCTCGATTATAATTTGGTTTACAAAAATTTATATATTTGATACAAGGTTGCCTTAAAGATTTTGGAAACCTTGTTCTAATCTTAAAAATTGAGCCTAATAAAAAAAATACAATTTTAATAATTTTTTAAAAAATAGGTAAAATAAATTTTAGTACATATACACATACCAATGTACATTATGCAATGAGGATCTACACAGTCTATATCATACAATCTACATGATGCATGTCATTTGATTAGGTTAATTCGTGTAATAAGAAAAAATGCACAAATTATCACCTTCATATATTAGACTTAAATATACATATGGACAACGATAACCTAACAACCACAATTCAACTCATAAAAATAATTATATTCATAAACTACACCGATTATAGATCCCAAAATTACAACAACATACACCATAATATCTACATTAATTAGTATATTTATTAATATAAATGTCATGTATAGTCGAAATTCATCACCGATCAGGATATATTAAACCACAATTATCTTATAGATTTATATAATTTGGTTTTCACAACTTTGTCACAATTAATAATTATTCATTTTTCAATTTTTTTAACAGAAATTTTTTAAAATTTTTTTTTAACTATTTTTATACATTCAATCAAATTCGTATATAAAAGCTTCCTCCAAATTATATGTCAGATCACAATTCTGCATTTAACTTGATAACACCATTTTATACTCATCTCCACCAATATAGAGAAGATAAAGAGGAATGTCTAATGGAATTATAAAAGTAATTTTAGAAATTGAGTATAATAAATAAAAATGTAAAATTTTGATTACTCTAGTTTACCCATGATTAAAGTCCGGTTCTGATTTGGCTCATAAAATATATCAAATAGATAAATTTTTATTGATAAAACTATGACTCAAATCTCTCTTTTAAAAATTATTGAAAACTTTACGATGAAAAATTACATGTCTCATATAAATAAAATAAAAGTAAAAGTAGTAGTATTTTTTTATAAAAAAAAAAAATTATTTAAAATTTTGGGGTGGCCGTGGCCACCCTATGTCCTGATGAAGCTCTGCCACTGATAACACTCCTCTTCAAGATGGGTTGTGAAAGTTGATAGTCCCATCATCTCGTTCAACTATTGATCTTTGCCCAAGGATTAGAGGCAATGTGAAGAGCATAATGGTTATCACAAAATAGTGGTGTAGGAGTGGATAGTGAGACCAATGTCACGAAATAAATACGAGATCGAAGTAATTTGGCAAGTGGCATTGACCACTGTTATGTATTTTGCTTAAGTAGATTAATGAGATACCACATATTGTTTCTTAGTTTCCAACAAGAAGACGATACAATGAAGGATCACAAAACCTAATTGTAAAGAAATTGAACTAATGTGATGCACCATAATACGTTTATTATCGGGTAATTTCACAAAACTGGAGACTTTAGCGTATGAATGGAAAAGTGAGAGATCAGAAACCATGTGATCGGTTGTACCCGAATCTAAAATTCATAAGGATGCACAAAGTTTAAAAAAAAGAAAGGTCGTATGATCACTACAAGAAAACCCTGATTTTGTGGCGGTCAAAAGTCCTCACAAAAGGAGGAAAACAACCACAATATGCACATTTGTGGCGGTCTAAGGCATCCACAAATAACTCAGATCAGAAAATTTTGTGGCGGTCAAAACTGCCACAAAAACTTATTTTTTTGATTACTATTTGTGAGAATTTAGACCGCCACAAATGATAAAGTTGATTAAAAAAATCCACTACGTGTGGAGTCAAAGGCTACCACAAATTCTCGCTTTTACGAGGGCTTAGGTTGTTACACATTATAAAACTAATTAAAAAAAACAGTTTGTGAGGGCTTAGGCCACCCCAAATGGGTAACTTTATTATAAAAAAATTATAAAATTTGAAATTTATATTAAATATAAAAACTAATATTTATATAATTTTAAAATTGAAAATTTAATTTAAATTAAATATTATATATAAAAAATAAAAATATAATTTTAATATTAATTATATTATTACTATCAAACAAAATAAAACATTCCAAAATTAATAAATTATATCATACAAATAAAAAATAAAACACACCATAATTAAATAATAATGTACAATATATTCATACAAACCAAAAACAAAAATACAAAGAAGGTAGAGACAAGGTAGAAAAATATTTCTAGAGAGAAAGATATAAAGAAAATTTTGAGAGAATGTACACTACAAAAAAACACTCATTTTGTGGTCAACTTTACAAATATTTTATGGCCGAAAAAAACTCTCACAAATTAGTGGTAGAAAAAGCCTTCACAAATACAAAAATTCAAATTTGTCTTTATTTGTGGCTGAAAAAGCCCTCACAAAATACTACAATTTTAGGTGGAATTTGTGGCTGCCTAAGTCCTCACAAAATCACAAGGTTGTCATTTTGTGAGGGCTTAGGCCGCCACAAAATTCAACTGAACTTGGAGTCCTTTGTGAAGGTTTTTTCAGCCACAAAATCAACCCTTTGTGAGGGTAAAGACTGCCACAAAGGCAAATAAATTGTGGCCGCCCAGGCCGCCACAAAATCATTGGTCTGTTGCACTTTGTGGCTGCAAAGGCTGCCACAAATGCCCATTGTTATGTTGCAATTTGTGGCCGCCCATGCCGCCACAAATTCCTTATTTTATGACCGTTAAAGCCACCACAAATGCACATTGTTCCGTTGCAATTTGTGGTCACCTAGGCCGCCACAAATTCCTTATTTTCTGACCGTTAAAGCCGCCATAAATGCCCTTTGTACCGTTGGATTTTGTGGCTGCTTTGGCCGCCACAAAGGATCAATAATTTTCTATAAATATCACTCCACTCCTTTTATCATTTTTCACTTCTACCTTTTCTCTAAACTTTCTTTCTAAATTTTCTCTCCACCTTCTCTCTACAAAAATTATTTCTCCAAGTTTTTTCTTTACTATCTTGAATTTTGGTAAGTTTATATTATATATTTAGTTTTTTAATTTTATTTTTGATTTGAAGTTATTTATTTAATGAATATCATTGAATTTTTATTTTGACAGTGGTGATATAGTGTTTACTTCAAAGAGTTCTCAGCTTTGTGAAAGCTTCAAGTCAGACACTACCCGGGCTTCAAGTTAGTATTTTATACGTTTTAAATATAGATTAGTAAAATATGTGATATTATAAATATATTTATATTATTTTTAAAATATATATAAAGCTCTTCATTCGAAATGTTATTATAGATTTGTTTAAAAAAAAATAGAAACTATGTTGTTTACATAATATACGATAAATAAAAATTTAAAACGCATGTAAAACTATAGATTTTAATATAGCTATTTTTTTAAAAAAACATTATTAAAATTGATGATATTAATATTTGTTGTTAGTTATTAAAAGGAGTTGTAGTTGAGTTCGTACAAAAAACTTATATACTTCAACAGTCTCTATTTTTGTTTATATATAAGGAGTTATTTTATAAAAAAATTCATTAAACATCATTTAAAATTTTATTTTGGTTTATATAATTATAGTCTTGATAATAATTTATTATATTGTTTGCAAATGCTTCCCTAATTGACATATAAAGTATGTCAAAATTTATATATAATGCTTTTGAAAAATAAAGCAATTAATATATAAAATATCGATATATATATATATATATATATACACACACACACACACACATAATTTATAAATTTATTTAATTTTCAGAATAAACATATATAAACACACATATATAGATATAGACCGTAGTTGGATGTACGATAGGAATTTTCCTAGAAGGAAAGGTCTTAAACAACGTTTTGCTAACATGGTTGAAGACTTTCTCAATTTTGCGAGAGTGCAGAAAATTTCGAAGATGAAGGGGGATGAGATGTCCATGTTGTTTATGTCGATGTAGACGATTTAAGAGTGAAGGTGAAATAAGAGTGCATCTATATGCAGGTGAATTTATGCCTAACTACTGGATTTGGACTAATCATGGGGAAAAGTCTCTAACGGCGCCTAATACTAGTACACGTGTGGAGAATAACATAGGTCCTTCAAATAGTACTAACATGTTAGGTGTAGATTATTATAACTATCAACACTTTGAGGTGATGAATGATATGATTTCGGATGCTGTTGGGGTTAATTTGTCATTCAATGAAGATCAATATGACGATACCGATGGACTTCCGAATGAAGAAGCTCAGAGATTTTATGGTCTTTTGAAAGAGACAAATAAACCATTGTTTGAAGGATCTCCAAACTCAAAGTTATCAATGTGTATTAGACTGTTAGGTCTAAAGTCTCAAATTCATGTTCCTGATTTAGTTTTAGATTTGATGACTAAAATGATGCTAGACGCAACACCTGTTAGAGATGGTTTGCCGCAAAGTTATTACGATGCTAAACGGTTAGTGTCACAGTTAAGATTAGGTGTCAAGATGATTGATTATTGTGTTAAAGGTTGCATGTTGTATTATGACAATGAATTTGGTATAAATGATGCTAACTTAGTTGAATGTAAGTTTTGTCAACAATCAAGGTATCACCAAAGGAATAACTCTAGGGTAAGTAGGAGAAAATCAATTCCAAGGAAAATAATGTTTTACCTCCCTATTGTATCAAGATTGCAGAGAATGTTTGCATCAATAAAAACTGCAAGAAAGATGATGTGGCATTATGAGAATAGAAGAAATTCAGGTGACTTGCGACATTCGTCTTATGGTCAGGCATGGAAACACTTTGATCAAATGCATCTTGATTTTGCGTCAGATCCACGCAATGTAAGACTTGGATTA
Source organism: Cicer arietinum (assembly GCF_000331145.2). Lineage (NCBI taxonomy): Eukaryota > Viridiplantae > Streptophyta > Magnoliopsida > Fabales > Fabaceae > Cicer > Cicer arietinum. The sequence goes on along the minus strand of NC_021162.2, from coordinate 21,957,703 downwards.
TCCTCAAATGGATTTACGCCTTACATACAAGCATCGTCTACTCCTTATTCTTGTTGACCGATTATTGTTACTCCTTACAATCTTCCTCTTGATATGTGTGTGTCTAAATCTTATATGTTCTTAGCTGTTGTGGTACCGGGTCCTTCTAATCCTACAACTGGTATTGATATTTTTTTACAACCTTTGATTGATGATTTGAAGAGGTTGTGGAGTGGTGTCTTGACATATGATATTGCTTGGAGACAAAATTTTATGATGAGAGCTGCTTTGATGTGGACCATTAATGATTTCCCCGCTTATGGGATGTTGTCAGGATGGGGCACCCATGGTAAATTAGCTTATCCTATTTGTATGGGAGATACAAAAGCATTTACTTTAAAATTTTCCAGGAAGGAATCGTGGTTTGATTCGCACCGTAGGTTATTACCTGCTGATCATGCATTTAGAAGGAACAAAACTGCATTTATGAAGGGCTATGCAGAAAGTCTAGGGCCCCCGCTTAAATTGACATCAGAACAAGTTTGGAATAAAATAAAAGATATGCCAAAGGTTAATGGTGTGGCTTGTAAACCACAAGGTTACAGACAATGGCACAATTGGACAAAAAGATGTGATTGGAGATGAGACTATTAGTCAACTTTGTCATGAGTCAAACATTGGAGAAGAAGTTGATGAACAAGAAATAGAAGAATTAGAGAATGATGAAGACAATGACTTAATTCACTCATCAAATGACGACGACGACGATGACGATTACGAAGAAAATTAATTAATTACGTGAAATATATATATATATATATAATTTATATATATTTCTTTATTTATGTTTATTTATGTATATTTCTTTATTAATTTATGTTAATTGTACATACACATATGTATAGACATGGCTTCAGTGTCGGGAGTAGGAAGATCGGAAGGATCAGGAATAACGGAGCGGTGGGAATACGAAGAATATTCAAAACATCATGTGGTAAGAAAAAAGTTGTTAAACCATGTGTTGTTAGTGACCCATCTCTCATGCTGATGCCGACGATTGGTACTAGTGGTGGAGCTATTCCTCTATATCCTGAGGTCCCAATAGAACCTTATACCATAAACGAAATAATGGAACCCGAATGTGTTGATTACTACAACCACATTGTCATTATTCCAGAAGGAGATGGGTATGTAAACTATTTTAAATTATGACCGTTAAATATTTTATTATTGTCAATTATTGCATTTTACATTATTTTATTTTTATATTTAATTTGCATGTAAACTTTAAAGATATCTTCCTTTTAAATCATTTGCAAAGGCAATTGCTGAAGTCATTCAAGAGAAATATAAAAAACCAAGGTTGTCTTGGGGTGAGATAAAAGAGGATAAGACACCTCAATTTAGTGAAATTGATCAATTTTTACATTGTTTCAAAGTAAGTGATTAGATTAATTTATTTAATTATTAATTATACATTTGATTGCTTAATTGAATTATATTTTTAATATTTTTTTTTTAATTTAAACAAACAACAGACAAAATGTACTTAGAAAAGAGAGCATAATGCTGCAATTTTGGCTTCTTTTGACCATCGTTTCTCCAAGGGACTGTCATCTATGTTGGCATACACACGTAATAAGGGCGAGGAAAAACAGCCGAATTGGATTGATGAAAATGTTTGGAGTGCTTTGTGGAGGAAATGGAACACATATGCTTACAAACAGAAAAGAGAAAAAGCAAAGATTAATAGAGCATCTGAGAGGGGTACCAGTACTCATAAGGGAGGGTCCATGTCTGCTGGAGAAATTAAATATTATATGGTAATTACTATTTGTAATATACATCTATTAATTTATATTCAATTAATCATCACATTTCACCAATTAAACTTGACATTAATTTCATATTTTAGGAAAAGCAACTTGGAAGGGAGGTCACTCAAGCAGAGATACATTGCTATCTTCATGTTAATCCTGAAACAAATGAGTATACTGATGGATTATCACATATGATTCAGGTAAATATATATTTAATTAGTATTTAATTAGCCCTCTAACTATATATATACATGATAATTATAATTAATTAGCACTCTAAATTATTATATATTAATTAACTATTTTAATTTTTTAATTTTTTAATTTTTTATATAGGAACAACTTCAACAAATCATTAAAGAATGGGATGATCATCAAGCTACTCTTCCTCCTATTCAGCGAGCTGGTCCAGTGCAACGGAAACAATATGAGACCGCAAGTTTTATGAACATTAGTGGTGGCAAGTACAAAGGGAGTGTGTTGGGTGTCATTAGTTTATCGTCAATATTTGTGAAAGGTCCAACAGGCTATATTCAGACTGAGACGTCTTCTTCTTATGCTAGTACGGATCGATCTCATTGTTCGCCGGTAGATAATCTTGATCAGTTAAAGGAACAATGGATAAGTGAACAAGAAGAAAAGACACAGTAGCTGATACAAGCAACGATTGATAAACTAAATGAGGAATGGAAACAAAAGTTTCAAGAGCAGCAGCAACAACAGTTTCAACGGAAACAATTTTCATTTCCTCCTATGTTTCATCAGCAGTTTCCGCCTCGGCCTCAGTACTTGCATCAACAACCACTATTCCAGCAGGAACAAAATTACTCTCAATACTCCCAACAGCAGCAACCGCCTCCAAATTTCCAACAGCAACAGGATCCTCCGAACTCTGCATTCTAGCAACAACAACAGCCAATGTTTCAGCAACAATAATATTTTCATAATTATCAGTATGTTCCGTCATCTTCACATCAACTTTCTCAACCTCAACCAGATCTCCATACCGACGAACTATGCCAACGACTGGCTTGATTAGACCAGATTTAAGTCAACCTTAATCAGCTATGACTCATCCTTCGACTAGTGGTGGTGTAGTTGAAGATGAAATCCAATTTCAAACCATGATGTCTCCTCCAACACAAATTAATAATACTTTTGAGGGACTTCTGTTGTTGGATAACATTCCAACAAATAATGATGGAGGGAGTGGAGCGATTGATCAGAGTAATTATTACGATGATTGATGTACTTGAATAATTTCATAATTTTATTTTTGGTTTGTATGAATACATTATATGTTGTCCTATTTAATTATGGTGTGTTTAATTTTTGGTTTGTAAGACATGATTTATTAATTTTGGAATGTTTTATTTGGTTTGGTAGTAATTACTTTAATTAGTATTAATATTATATTTTTATATATATTAGTTATTTTAATTTTTAAATTTAAATTTAATTTTAATTTAAATATTATATTTTAAATATTATATTTTAAATTTAATTTAAATTTTAATTAAATTGTAATATTATATTTTAAATTTAAATCTTTAATTTATATTGATATTAGTTTATTATATATAATATATTTAATTAAATTTAAATTTAAATATTATATTTTAAATCACACAAATTAATAATACTTTTGAGGGACTTCTGTTGTTGGATAACATTCCAACAAATAATGATGGAGGGAGTGGAGCGATTGATCAGAGTAATTATTACGATGATTGATGTACTTGAATAATTTCATAATTTTATTTTTGGTTTGTATGAATACATTATATGTTGTCCTATTTAATTATGGTGTGTTTAATTTTTGGTTTGTAAGACATGATTTATTAATTTTGGAATGTTTTATTTGGTTTGGTAGTAATTAATTTAATTAGTATTAATATTATATTTTTATATATATTAGTTATTTTAATTTTTAAATTTAAATTTAATTTTAATTTAAATATTATATTTTAAATATTGATATTAATTTATTATATATAATATCAATTTTTAATATTAATTTTGAATTTAATAAAATTATTTAAGTGAAACTTTTGTGGCGGCCTAAGCCCTCACAAAATATTTATTTTTTAATCTGTTTCATGCTTTGTGACGGTCTAAGCTCTAACAAAGGAAGATATTTGTGGCGGCCTAAGCTCTCACAAAAGGAGGATTTTTTGGCGGTCTTTGCCCTCGCAAATGGCAAAGAAAATTTCAAATTTTGTGGCCGTTTTGGCCGCCACAAAGGTTTATGACCACCTTATTTGTGGTTGCCTAAAGCCGCCACAAATATCTCCTTTGTGGCTGCTTCTCCCCATTTGTGATGACTTTTGGCCCTCACAAATTCAATGAATTCTTGTTGTGGTAGAAATGGGAAATGAGAGGAAGAGTGATATATATAAGGAGAATAGAGCATTTGTGTCGGTCAATGCGGCCACAAAATACAAATGGTACTATTGTTTTTTGTGGTGGTCTAAGCCGTTAGAAAATGTTGCCTTTATGGTGGCCAATACTCTCACAATGCTCCAACGAGCTAATTTTGTGGCGGCCTAAGCCCTCACAATGCTCCAACATTCTGATTTTGTGAGAGTTTATGCCGCCACAAAATTATGCTGATATTTTCAATCAATCAAGTTCGTTGTGATGATATTGACCGCCACAAATTCAAATAACTTTTCCCTCTACAAATGTTATAATCAGCCAAAAAAATATTTTTGATTTGTGAGGATTTTTTCAGCCACAAATAACAACCAATTTGAATTTTAGTATTTGTGAGGATTTTTTCAATTAGTAATTTGTGTGGGTTTTTTTTTGCCACAATTGTTTTTTTAAGTTGCCACAAATTGAATGTTTAATTTCTTGTAGTAAATGATGTACCTTCAAATTTTGCAAGAGATTGATTATTATCATTCTGAATGAAAGAGTAGTTCTTGTATTTAAGTCAAACTAGATGAACATTGAAAATCCCGAGACAAAACAACGGTAACGTTGGAATGAGCCGATGTAAGATATTTGTTTATAATGTCCTAAATATGACCGTAAAAACTCATTTAAATATTCAAAAGATACACATTAAGTAACTCAAAAGCATGAACAAAATCGTATATGCAAAAACATTGGGATTAAACTTGAAGAATTATTTTGCATAGACAAAAAACAAAACTTTAAAATTTTATAGTAACTAAAAAGCTATTTAACCCTTAGTATCATATCTCATCCATCCTACAATGAGTGACTCATTTGAACATTTTACATTGATTAAGAAATATCTAAAATAAAATAAAAATATTTTATTAAATTATTTTTATCAAACTATTGGTGTATTTATTTCACCACCATCCTTAATGCAAAGTAAAAGATAATAAATTAAAAGTGACATATATAATATTAATTAAATTATAATATAATTAAAAAATTAATATTACATTAAAAATAATTAGTTTTAGACTAATCTTTTTTTATAGAAATAATTAATTCAATGTGGAACAAAGGGAGTAATAAATATTGTCTCCGCTTTTGGTAGAGAAATAATTGTCCTTTTTTTGTTCAAGTAACATTTTGTTTTTGGAAGAAAAAAGAGATATGAGACACTGAGATTACAAAAGTTACTATTTCTAATCATTATATAGAATTTTAGTTAACTTGTAAATGGGGCACATTCTTGTCTTCCATGGCTTACATCACGCTTGCATCAAATACGGACAAGAATATACCCAGCAGGTCCAATTTAAAACACTGTTTTTTTTCATCAATTTGGTTCAACACCCTTTATGGATATATATAAATTTCTATCTTTTTTAATTTCATGATCAACTTTATTACATGAAAAATATAACAAAGAAAATGTTACTTTACTGCAAACACTAAAATGTATAAGTTCTACGGAAGGAATGGTCTGTTACATGATGTTCCCTTTCACAAATATGATAATGTAATTCTTTTAATTAATATAAAAAATAAAAAATAACTTTTTTTATATTTTAAATGATAAAAATTTACAAAGATATTTAATATATTAAAACATAAGTGACATTAGTTAAATGTGTGATTGTTTTGATGTTAAATTTTTAAATAAATTCGATCTTTTCCACTAACCTTTTTGCATATGTGAGAAAGATCATAAAAGGAATAAGAGTGTGAGATATTTATATGGGTGGAGAAGATAATGATATTATTCGGTTGTTCTTGTCGGTTATTTTTTTGTATATATTTGTATTATTATATGACTTGTGTATATCTATATAGGTATGGAAAGGTGATAATAAAGTATGTTGATATGAATATTTCTAATGTATCTTTCATTTTTGTCAGTCTTTAAACAAAGTGTATATAGGTTGAAGTGTGCTGTCATGCTCAACAAAGGCTGGCTTTTGGAGTAAAAAAGTAGTGGATTTAATTAGTAGGAGTCTCAACTTTCTAGTGTTTGAAAAGTTTGAATTTTAATGGATTAAAATGCTATAACATATATGATCTGCATTTATGTATTTACGTAGATTATATATATGATTAGTATAGTACTATTCTTGTGATTTGTGTGTATTTTATTTTTAATTTTAACTTCTGTTTCTTTAACCCAAAATTATATTTACCTTTATGGTCAAAAGAAAATTAAAATTTTTAAATTAAGTAATCACTTATCTGACTTAGTGTGATTTGGGAAAACAAAAATTCTTAATGGAAAATTACGGTGAAAAAGAAAACTATTTATTGTAGTTTTTAAAAATTATTGTAGAAAAATTCTAAATTCACGGTAAGTGTGATTCACCATTCTACTAAACATTTACTTATGTTTTAATTAAAGAAAAAAAATGAATGAAAAGTGGATTTCAATATAATTATAATATTTAACTTTTTATTAATAAAAATTTATCATAATTGATTATTGAGTTTAGCAGAATAAATTATATTTCGACGACATAATAAATTTAAATTTAAATTTTTGTTAAAAAAAATATCTAAATTTAATATTTGACACACTACGAATAAGATTTGTGTTTTAAATGAGATTTTTTTTTAGAAAAAAATTATATGAATTTTAGTCTACTAGTACTACCAAATTTGGTGAAACAAAGCAAAAAAGTGGGGAAAAAGAAACCCATAAAAGGTATGGAATGCATAATGCTGCAAGCTTTAAATGAACCGTCTCATCCAAATGAAAACAGAGTAGGGCCAACTATTTTGCACTAAGGTGCAGGTCTGTTGTTCTTTTATGACTCAAGAAAAGGTTAAAACAAATGGAAAAATAATGAGTTCCAATTCATTATTCATGCCAGTGTTTCCAACATTAGATCCATCATGCGAAACAAGTAATTATAATTTTCTTACGGAGGTGTGACATCATACAAATATTTAGAAGAAAAAAAATTCCAACATACTACTATTATGCAAGTATAATATCAGTAAATTTAAAGTAATTAACCAAATCTGATTTTCATCTTTGCGTTAATCTCACTTCATAATGCAATCATAATACTATACATGACTAAATCATAACATTTTCCCACTTGTAGAATTAAGGATATAATTAGAATAAAAAAATTAAGGATATAATATATTTGTTAATTAAGAAATATCTCTTCTTTGTGAAAATACCATAGCCGATGCTAAGCATGTAAAACAAGGAATTTTATTACATTGAACAAGTTTTAAAAAAGGTATTGTTAGAGCTTGGTTAAGGTTTTTGATGTTTCAATGACATTAATTGAAATTGCATTAATTGAATTGGTTGTAATATGTAATATAGATGATCCCATCATAACCTCGTATTGAAACATTACATATTCATATGAAAAAAAAAATGATAGGAGATAAACTAAACTTAAATATGCAAAAAAATAATCGTGTCAATAGAGTCATTTTGATTTTAATTCTTGATTTTTTTTTTAATTTGACTTTATAATTTTGAAACATTTTTAATTTGATCATTCATATAATATTTTCGACGAAATGAATATAAAATGATCATGTATTTGATTGAGTATAATGTATGATGACTCACAATATCTCATTATTAATCACCACAAATTAAAAAGCAAACAGAAATTACTAAAATTAATACATAAATATTTTGTTAATAAAAGAAATAAAACCCAAAACATTCATCTTGGTCAACTCAAAACCTAGAAAATACAAAAACCAAACAATGTTCATCTTCCAAAAAAATAACTATTCAACCACAAAGAGCAACAATACAATCACAAAAAACAGAAAAACAGAGGTTGCATCAAAGTTGTATGAGTAAAGAATGAAGTGGTGACGACATCTCAATGGCATTCGGAAGAGGAGGAAAGTATGAGCAAGTTGTGAGAGAAGAAAGGAAGAAGTTTTGTCGTGAACAAGATACCCTGCTGGGAAGATTTGAGAACTTCTATCTAAAATACAAACATGAGAACACATAATAAAATTTAAATATGTTTCTGGTCTCCGGAAATATAATTTTTTTATTTATTTTAGTCTTTATAATTTTTTTTATTTATATCTCTGTAATATTAAAAAAAATTATTTTTAGTATTTAATGTTAAGTGGACGTTACAAAAACATTAGTTGACAAAGAGAATCAATTTTTTGTCTCTGTAAATATAATATTTTTCAGTTTTAGTCTCCGAAAAATATTTTTTTGAATTTCATACCTACAATATTCAAAAAATTTATATTTTATCCTTAAAAAGTTTGATGAAATGCAATAATTTATATAATTATTTTTATAAGATACATTCAAAAATTTGTAGTTAATTATTTTTTCTGTTAATTTATCTGTATAATTTTAACTAAAATTTCTTTTTACGTTTTAGGCTATCTTCATTAACATCCGAAATTGTAAAATCTCATTTAAAAACACAAAAATAAAACAAAAGAAACAAAAAACTTTGAAAGTTTAAAATCCATAATTCATTTTTGATGCATCTCATTTGAGTTTTCCCTCTCACCATTCTGATCAATGATCTACACCAAACAAGATATGAACTGGTTGGGATAAGATCTAACTCAAATAGATAGAAAGTGAGAAAGAGTTAAAAGTTATGTTTTGGTTATGGGTTTGAAGGTTTGCATGGGTTTAATTCTGTTTTAAAGTTTATATTTTTTTGGGTTTGTATTGGGTGGGTAGAATAAAACAGATAAATGTTAATTAACTTGAATGTTGTTTGTTCCATACTGGGTTTGTATTGATGATGGATGAAATAAAGTAGATTTGGGTGGAACAAAGCATGAGCGATAAATTGCCTCTAATTCATTTTCCTTTTTATTCTATGAATTTTTTTTATGTGATGTAGTTATAGAACAGCAAATCGATTTTTAAGTATGTTGAGGTCATGCATTGGTTTTCTTTCATTTTTCAATAAAAATAGATTAATGGAATTAATTAGATGATTAATAATTTAGTTGATGAGTTAGCATAAGTTATGCTTTATCATCCATGACATATCATCAATTTGTGTCTATTTTATCAAAAAAAAACATATGAAGGATCAAATTAATATTGTTTTGAAATTTAAAGGACAAAATTAAAAGATAAATTTTTTCGAAGACTAAAATCAAAGTGACGTTTATTTGCAGGGATCTTTTGCATATTTTGTTTAATTTTGCAATTAAAAAGAAAACAAAATATGAGAAGTTAAGTATGAATTATGTTCTATAAATCTTGTCTCTTTAATTAAATTTTAATCTTGACTGAGTTGGGTTTAAAACTAATAGAATAGGATAAGAAAAATAATTTATTGTCTTTAATATTTTAGAGGTCTTGTTCTAATCTTAAAAATATGGTACTTGATACCAAAAAAATGCAATTTAAATAATTAAAAATTATTTTAAAATAGTATAATTTTACAAAATGAAGCACAAAAGACTCAAACTAATTTATATAAATTTTAATTAAAGTTTTATTGCAACATAAATCTAATATTAGAGTGGTCAGAATGCAAAAAATGAAAGATATTAGTACAATTTTTCAAAATCCAATGTATATTATAAAAAAAAAGAGTTGGGTCTCTCATCAACTAAGCTCTCACTGCAAAATTGATGAAATTTGTGAGGGCTTGACCCTCACAAAGGAGGGAAAACAGCCACAACAAAGACATTTGTGGCAGCCTTATGCAGTCACAAATAAGCTAGTCATAAACCTTTGTGGCAATCAAAACGGTCACAAATTTTGAGTTTTTCATTACCATTTGTGAGGGTCAAGGCCGCCACAAATGTTAAAGTTGGACGGTCACAAATGACTTGCCTTAGTGGCGGCCTTTACCATCATAAAGGGGTGATTTTGTGGCTGAAAAAACAGCCCTCACAAAATGACAATATTGTGATTTTGTGAGGGCTTAGGCAGCCACATAATCCAGCTGAAATTGTAATCCTTTGTGAGGGCTTTTTCAGCCACAAATAACGACCAATTTGAATTTTAGTATTTGTGAGGGCGTTTTCGGTCAGTCATTTGTGAGAATTTTTTTCGGCCACAAATTTTTTCTAAAGTTAACCACAAAATAAGTGTTTTCTTGTAGTGTCTATGCTTTTAGATTGAATGTATAGCCTCACAGACACTCATGTACTTAGTTACCCTTATAAATTAATAAATATCAATAAAATATATAATGTTATATTAAATTAATAAATAAATTATTAATAATTAAATTATTGACAATTAATATGACTTTGTTTTATCTATTTATATAAATAATAAATTAAAAATCTATTGAAATTAAAATATTTAAAAATATAATTATTTTTTAAAATTCATAAAATATGATTATTAACTTCAATTTTAAAATAAATATGATTTTGTTATCTGATTCGTTCTCAAGCATATCTAACATATAAAATAGAATAATGTTATCAAGATTTTTTTTTAAACTTGGAATTGTGTAGTTAGTAGTTTTAATTAAAATCAAAAAAATATTTTATTAATTATTTAACTTTTTAGTATTTTTTACTTTATAAAATTTAGAAGTATTATAAGCTAATTTTGAATAAAAAATATATGTAATTGTTTCAAAAATTTAATTTTGTCATTAAATATATATATATATATATATATATATATATATATATATATATATTCTATCATATCAAGATGAAATATGTACAAAAAATATATTATAATAAAATATATTATCCTATTAATTATCATATTGACATCAATCGTGTAATATGATAAGTGTTATCGTGTTTTTGTAATATCATATATCTATCTAATTTTATATTGTATTTTTTTCAATGTTAACGTGACTATTAAACATAACTTAATAATTAGTTAAGTCCACATATCAAAATAAATGTCAAAATATGTTGCTTAGATTTTGATTGTTTAGTTGAATACGGGCTTAAAAATAGAGTTTGAAAACATGTTTAAATCCAATTTGTAAACCATTATGGTTAAAGGAAATTTTCTCTACTGTACTAATTTTTCATTTTCATTTGTTAATATTTTTTTAAAGATAAATTAACATTTTTTTTTATTATATTTTCTTTTACAGATTCATTCCTCCAATATATGTAGAAGATTTGAGAGGTTGGATTTGTCCGAAGTGACGCGGCTCTTTGTTTACACGGCTAAAACAATGTTCTTACTAAAAGAGGAGAAGACGGAAATTTATGATATGTTGAGAAGAAAATGTGAATAGCTTAATCCCCATACCACTATAAATCATCAAAAATGTTAATTTTACCCCTTATATCTTTTAGCCTTTTTACTTTTTACTTCACGTTTAACATTGCCAAAATCACCATCAACTCAACTCATATTAGTTTCTCTATACGTAAAACTTTACCGAAATAAAATTTTATCAAAAGTTTATAAATTTCTAAAAATCTGGAACCAAGGATATCACAACACAAAAATGTGAATTGGTAAACTCGAGGGATGTTTCTCATAAGTATTACAAAACTGATAAACTTGAAATAAGTTTCCCAATGATGAATGTAATACGTGTAAACGTGAGACAAGTTTACTGGAATATAATTCATAAAATTTTATCCCAAGTTTACCAATTTTATTTTTACAAGTTTGCGAGTCTTCCTCTTGTAAATTATTTTTGTATTGTTTTTGTGTCATAGATATGGAGATGTTTTAGTTATGTGATAAACAAACAACAATTATGCATAGGTATTACCCAAGAAGATGTACGACACTAGCCTAAGAAGGTTGAGATTAGAGTTAATGTGACTATTATTGTTACCATATCACATAAAGAGACAGGAAAAAGAGGAATATATTCAAAATTAATCATGAGTTGTGACAAGGGTGGAAAGTATACACAATGTGATAGTTCAATATCAAATGCTACTAAAAAGTGCAGTTGACTATTCAAGATTAAATTAAGATCGTTGAAAAATGGTTTGGAATGGATAGTTAAAGTAATTTATGTACAATGTTGGCCCAAGGTCGAGGCAAGTGAGACCATCGTCTTGGGCCTCAAATTTATACTTTTGATTTAATTAATATTAGAAAGTATACGCAATGTGATAGTTCAATATCAAATGCTACTAAAAAGTGCAGTTGACTATTCAAGATTAAATTGAGATTGTTGAAAAATGGTTTAGAATGGATAGTTAAAGTAATTTACGTACAATGTTGGCCCAAGGGGGAGGCAAGTGAGGCCATAGTCTTGGGCCTCAAATTTATACTTTTAATTTAATTAATATTATAAAATGTAAGTCTTGATAAAGGCTAGTTAGCTCCAACATAATGTCAGACCAATTTCACATAAGCTTGCATAATTTATACTTTTAATTCCGGTCATGTATTAATGTCAGACCAATCAACTAATCATGAGCTTTAATCTTTCGGTCAGCTTCTTTTCAGCCAGCCTATCAACCTATGATACAAGCCCCTAAGAATGTAGGCATCAACCTATGAACTAGTTGTCCTACATATTATCTCACAAGTCACCAACCTGTTAGCCAACAAACCTGTATGCCAGCCTCGAGCTAGCTTATCATAGTGATTGTCAGTCATTGTGCTAGTTATTAATCACCAGTCCCTCAGCCTATCCCCTCAGCCTAACCTCTCAGCCTTACAAGCTAGTTAACTTGTTCTTAGCACCAGAACATTCTCTCATGCACTATCTTTCTTGATCACACCTTGATCAGTTACAACATTCATCTTTCAATCTTAAAAGTAATTTCTACAACCACCTTTCAATTTAGAAATGAATTTTACAAGTACATTTCAAACTAAAAATGATTTTTACAACTCACCCAATCTAACTTAAGATATAGACTTGAGTTGCAAAATAATGTGTATGATAAAAAGTGTTTAGGATCTAAGTACTTCTCAATTCTTGTTTGAGATTGATAAATAGAAATAACTCAGTAAGATGATTAACAAATATAATTAGAGTAATGGTGTTTTGCTTGAAAGAAGAGCTTTTGATCTTGAGCTTTTGATGATAAAGTGTACATTGATTGCTTTGAAAACTTTTGCATTTGTCTTCTGATTGATCTTCTTTTTATAAATGAAGTATCAGATCTGATTTAACCATATGTTCATATTGTCTATAAAGTTTTTGACAAAACCCAAAACATTGTTGCTTTGTGTGTGAAATAAAACATGAAAAAATGTGTGAAAATGAGCTATCAAAAGTCAGTTGGTATTGTGTTTGACCATAAATATGCATAGCTTTCAACATAACAATGCTAATACAATGCACTTTTTTCCTTTTGTCCTTGCTCACAACTTATCAATCTAGAGATCAATCTATAGATAGTTTTAATCATTTGAGCTTTCGATTTGAGTCTCTTAATTGTTCATTTAATCTTAGTAGCCTTATGTGCGATTTTGACCTTCTTAACTTATAGTTTGGACTAACCAAATTTATATGTTTTAACTTTGTCTTCTATAAAGGAAAACCACAATGTTCTTCTGAACATTCTAAGAACATTATCCGGACATTTATTTAGAAGATTCTTCATAAACTCTTCGACTTTATTAAAGTGGATTTTTTTTTCTTGATATGGCATCATGATATAGGATCACATGATTTTTGCATGAATATACAAGCTTACTCTTGATTTCCTATATTGGAATAAATCACTTAAAAACACAAGTTAATAGAATATGATCAGAATCAAAATTAATAATTTAGGTAGTTGGTTTTTATCTTCAAAATAATATTTAGGGATTTTGCCATAATAGGTAAAACCTCTGTATCTTAGTTTTGTTTTTTTTTTTTTTTTTTTAATGAATTGACTATTATGTGAGAGAAATTAGATAATCTTAGGCCACCACCTCATTTCACATGTGCTTCAGTTAACTATACTAAAGAAGACAAAGTTATAACATTCTTGATTGGTCTTAATGACCATTTTGACATAATTAAGTCTCATGTGCTCCTTATAGTGCCATTACTTAACATAAATAAAGTTATTTCACTTGTAATGCAACAAGAATACCAGATGGCAGGGACTGTAGTTGAAAATCCAAAAATAAAGAACCTGGAAAATTCGTCATCCTTTACCAATGCAACAGGTGATAAGAGATTCACAAGCAAAGGAAAGGGTAATTTAAAGTTATGTGCATATTGTCGGAAAATGGGACATTATGTAGACATTTGCTTTAGGAAACATGGTTTTTCACCAAAATTGAAGACTGAAAATATTTCCAATAATGCATTTGGTGATCAAGATGATGATAAGACTTATGATGAGGGCTCTAAGAAAAGTGATGATACCAAGGACCAAACACCTTTTACTCAAGATTAGCTCAAAAGCATTATGTCGCTAATTCAAAAAGCAAGCCTTGAAATAAGAAATTCAGTAAACCACGTTGGTTTTTCATCACGGGTTGATCATTCTCTTTCAAAGGCATCAGGTATACATTTCTAATCTCACAATGCCTCCTTAATATTGGATTCAAGGGCAACTGATCATATTTATTTTAAATTAATAGCTTATCATGAAATTTTCAACACCAAGACAATAATAGTTAAATTACCAAATGAAAATAATGTTTTTCCTAATTATGCTCGCACCATTAATTTTACAAACAAATTAAATATTGACAATGTTTTATATTTACCTCAGTTTTCATTTAACTTGATTTCAAAATAAAAACTTTATAAATTTTTAAATTGTTCCACGGTTTTTCTTACTAGCATTTGGGTTATACAGGATATCAAGACAATGTAGATGATTGGAACAACTGATCTCATAAATAGGTTATACTATCTTCAAGATTCAGAATATGAAGTATCAACACTCATGGAAACCGCACAAATAAATGCATTTTAGATTAGGGCATACTTTTGATAAATGCATTAACACTTGAAATAGAGTTTTTCCTTTTATCAATTGTAATAAGCACATTTGTGATATATGTCATTTTTCTAAACAAAAGAGAGTGCCTTATTCAAATAGTATTCACAATGCTTATACTTTTTTGATTTAATACATGTTGATTTTTGGCGTCCTATTAATGTTTAGTCAACCCAAAATTTTAGATGTTTTATCACCGTTCCTGATGATTATAGAAGATACTTATGGGTTATTTTCATGAAACATAAGTCTGTGACTAGAAAATATATTAGAATTTTGTGACTTTACAACTCTTTGGCAAATGTATCAAATCGCTCAAGTAATAATTTTGATAAGTAAAAATATGTTATTAATTTAGTAATGCAACAAATATGCAATCACCTAGGTAAAAAAAAGGTTTAATAGTTGGTTGTTGGAGTAAAAATGAATTAAAATTATCGAGATAGAGATTATGAGAAAAACGATTAGGAAACTCGAATCACCTTTTTTTTACTATGTAGTTATTGATTTACTATTTTAAAAATCTAACCTATTTGACTACACAAAATTAACCAATTCGACTAAGATCAATTTCTTGGTTCAAAAATACTTTTTTTTATTATAACAATGAACCATAATTCCTTCGACAATTAGGCTTGTTACTGAAGGCATATACGAACTTTTATTTATTAGACACATGTTAATACTTTATATTCCTATAACAATATTGAAAAATGAACATATATTTTGGTTTTCAATATTTATAGTTTGTTTTCCAATAACGAAATAATATGTAGGTTCAATTCTATGGTGACCAAAACAGAAAACTATTAAGAACAAATATATATGAATAATCAAATATGTTATAATTTCTTAAATAGCATACGAAAATCAAAACTACAAAGATTCATGAAGGTTCATAATCTCTGATAGATGAGTAAATTAGTTATTCATATTGTTTGATAAAAGATACATAGAGAGAAGAAAATTACACATAAAAGGTGCATTTGATCTCCTCTAAGGTGTAGGTGTCTCCTACTTTGCATCAAAAAATCTAAACTCTAACTAAGTTCTAATTTTTTTTACTTAAGTAATGGTTTGGGAGTGTGCATAAGCACAATGCGCTACACCAACATTTATTATGGTGCAACACGATGCACAATGCACTGGATGCTTCCCTACTGCGCTCAGAGGTAGTGAGTTGTAACAGGATGTGCACTACAGCGTAGTCACTGGTGCAATATGGTTGTAGTCCTCTTTGTTGCACTCCAATTTCTATCAAAAGGCAATTTTGCACCCACAGATCACTTTGTGTCAACACTAACCCTGTGTAACTTCCAAAGGATTTGTTCCTTAATGTAATTTGCTTGTAACATAATTCAAGAGGATTCAAATTCCTTTTCTTCTTCAATTAACTATAAAACAAACTAGAATGAATGAAACTTAAAAACAAAAGTTGTTAATAAGGTTCTAAAAAACAATGGTTGATGAAGATTCATCATGACTATGATTTCAAATAAATATAATACTAATCTAAATAAATTTTTCAATGCTAATGAATGGTGTGGAGTTTATTTGGCTTGAATTTTATTCATCAAGACAAATAACTCACAGACATGATGTGTAGAAACTCCTCAGCAAAATGGAAGAGTTGAAAGAAAGAATCATCACATACTTGGTGTAGCTTGTAGTTTATTGTTTCAATCTAATTTTCCTAAACATTTATGGTATTATGTTATTGCACATGTTGTTCATTCGAAAAATAGGATATCTACACCTCTTTTGTCTAACAAATCTCCATATCAATGCTCACATAATGTTCATTTTGACTTAAACAATCTAAAAGTCTTTGGATGTTTTTGTTATGGTTCCACTTTACTATCTAATCGTTCAAAATTTGATTGTAGGGCAAGAGAATCTATTTTTCTGGGTTACAAACCAGAAATAAAAGGATTCATTCTCTATGACATAAATAATAGAGAAACATTTGTCTCCAGGAATGTCAAATTTGAGGAGCTGGTGTTTCATTATAGTCCAAGCAACAATGAGTCACAAGCAAGACCAAAATGGGAATGCATTCAACTTTCAAACTGGGAATTCATCAAATCATGTTCCTTCATCAACTTTTAATCTTTATCAACCCATCAATCCAAGCTTAACCAAATATAAGGATGTTAATGATTAAGACCTAGAACACCTAGAAGATGTTGATAATCAAGGCCAACATCATAGTTAACAAAAAAATATTCTTGAGGACATCAATAGAACAACAACAATTCTAGATTCAACAACATTAGTACCAAACCCAATAGTCAACGAAATTAACCTAAGAAGATATACACATGTCAACCATCTTCCATCCTACTTATCATAATATGTTTTCTAGAAGAACGTCACAAAAAGACAAAGAACAATACCCTATTTTATAACCATTTACGTCTCATACTCCAACTAGTCTAGTGCACAAAGAGAATTTAGTGTTTCTTTATCCAATGAGATTGAGCCTAGTTCATATGATGAAGCTAGTTTACACACTCATTGGAAGCAAGCCATAACTGCATAATTAGAAGCTCTCTAATCAAACAATACGTGGAAACTTGTAATTTTACCACAGAGTTAAAGCCATAGGGTGTATGATCAATGCATTTGGGCACATGTTTCTAGATTTATACTGTGACATTTTGAAAGCCCTTTTCAACATAAGATTAGTTTTTTTTAGCGTGTTTCTAAACTTTGGGTCATAATTTGAGCTTCTTAAAGTTTTAATGTAATTATTTGCACATTGATCCTTGCTTGGTATGTATGCCATAACATGGACTATGGATATCTTATTCACACGTGCAATAAGGCTTTGGAAAGCTAAGAGTCAGAGTTACAACTTTTATGTTGGTGCAAAATCTCAACTCAGAACTTTATTTAGAAAAATCTCTTGATCAATACTTAAGCTTTACTTGTAATAACATTTAGTATCAGGTCACTTGATTTTTTTTTTTGGCACTGGAGCTTTTAGAACCCAAAAACGAAGAAGGTTGTTTTTGTTACAAAGACACGTAGAGTTTATTTTCAATCAATAATAATCTATTTTCGGATTCTTTGATGGAAGACTAATTTCTTGAAGTAATTCATTGTTTCATAGTTTCATCAAGACCTTGAGGTTTATTTTATAATATTAATTTCACGTTGATGATTCTATTCCTTTTCATTCGATTACATTGTTATTATGATTGCTTAATTTGAATTTCAATAGGATTGATAAATTTGGTTTCTGAAATAATTAATTGTAGTTTTTTCGACGTTTGATTGTTAACTATAATCCATCAATTACTATGATGCTTAATCCAATCAAAGAAATATAATTCACATAGGGTTGATTATGCTTATTTGATCAATCCTATAGTCAAACAGGAATAAAATCACAATTTAGAAATTGAGTCTGTTGATATAATCTATGATAGGTCCGAAATTCGCGAACTAGTGGATTAATCGTTCCAACATATGTGATTGTAATTCGGTCCTCAAGCTGTTCCAAAACTAAAATACGTCCCCTCTTTTTATTTTTTATTGATTTTTAATTTAGTTAACATTGTCAGAAGTTCTTGCGAGAGGACTTGAGTTGTTGCCCTATGCTGCATTTTTCATACTTGTATTTGACTCGTGAACGACAGGGGATCAATATAAATGGGTATACAAGATTAAGAGAAAACAAGATGGGATAATTGAGAGATATAAGACAAGATTGGTAACAAAATGATATAATAAAAAAGAAGGTTTATATTACTTTGAAACTTTTAGTTATTTTACTAAGATGACTACAATGAGGGTCTTATTAGCTTTAACCTTTATTAAAAACTGGAATTACATCAACTTGAAACGAAATGTTTTTCTTCTTGGTGATTTACATTAGGATGTATATATGAAATTTCCACCTAGAGTATCACCTGCTTCTCCCAATCAAGTATGCAAACTGATCAAATCACTCTATGGCCTAAAATGGGAAAGTAGACAATGGCACAAGAAATTATTATTAGTCATATTAATTGTTGGTTATAAATAGGCTACATCACACCATTCATTGTTCATCAAACACATTTGTAAGTTATTCACAACTTTGGCTATATATGTTGATGATAATCTGACATAATTCAAAGTAGTTAAGGAAATATTACGTAAGTCTTTTGGTATAAAGGAATAGGGCCACTCAATTTTTTTTGGGGCTTGAAGTTGCCTAAAACAAGAAAGGAATTTATCTCAATCAAAGAAAATATTATCTCGATTTATTAAACGATGCATGTTTTCTTGGTTGCAAACCAACAAATACTCCAATGAGTTTTAATCTAAGAATCCAGCAAGATGATGACACACCTCCAACTGACATAACAAGTTACATCATGTTATCTTGAAGACTCATTTCATTTACAAACAACATGCCTAATTTTACCTTTGTAGTACAACACTTGGTTAGTACTAGTGAAACACATCAAAAGGAAATAACTAGAATCTTAATATACCTAAAGAAAAGTATTGTTAAAGGGATATTGTTTTCAAGAACTTCCTTTTTACAATTGGGTGGTTTTAGCGATTCAGATTGGGGAACTTACAAAGATACAAGAAGATCAACATCAGATAATTGTTTCTTCACTGGGGATTCACTCATAAGTTTGGAAGACAAAGAAACAAGTAATAGTGGTCAGATCATCATCCAAAGCAAAATATAAGGCATTGGCTTTAACTACATGTGAATTAGAATGGATTGTTTACTTACTAGCTTATTTGAAGATTTCAAGCATCAAGAAGATCAACTTGCAGACTTTTTCACCAAAGCCTTATACCCATGAGCCTTCAATCACTTTGTATCCAAGCTTGGATAGGTAAACATATATTCTCCACCAACTTGCATCTTCCAGCCAACTTCCTATCAATAAACCTATCAGCCTATGATACAATCCCCCAAGAATGCAACCATCCTTCTATTAACCATTGGTCATACATATGAGCTCACAAGTCACTAACATGTATGGCAACCTCGAGCCAACCAGTCACTATGCTAGTCACCAGTTCCTCAACCTTTTAGGCTAGTTGACTTGTTTTAGTTTGTTATCCATTAGTCGTTGGATAATAACGATCACTTTATCCTATCACTATATAAGCTTGTATATAACAATGTGTTTGCATTATTTGATTATTCAATGAAATAATGAGGTATACTCGGTAAATAGTTTTGTATACTTTCTATATAATTAATATTATTACTTTTTTTAGTATTAATATTTTTAGTATTTACAGTATAAATTCGACACTCTAATTTTTATACTAATTAATTCAATAAAAAATTACTTAATCATGTGAATATATTTAATATTTATTTGAAAGTTGATTAATATCGTTTTTGAAAAAAAATAGTTTAATATTGTAAACATAATCGGCTTAAAAGACCTCCAATTTTGTTATTATTAATTTTTGAGAGGTCTCACTTAAAATTTTGTTTTAAGCCTAGATTTATTGGGCTAACCTTGTTCCTGACATTCACAACCACAAATTATATGATATATTGGAGGTTCGTCTTCTTAGAACGTCCAAATACAAAAGAGCAGAAACATGTTAAAGACTTGACAAAACATCATGTTACAACCAAAAACATATCGCTACCGTTGCAAGTAAGGTTGGACAACGATCGGTTCCGGTCAAATACGGGTGGAAACTGGCAATCCACCACTAATCGAATGTTATATTGTAAGAACCATCTCTGACTGTTTTTGTCAGTGGGTTCGTTCGGCATCGGGTTCGTCAGATGTCGTTTGTGTCGGATGAGTTGTTACGGGTTTGAGGTTTCAAATCATATAAATTCGTCCAGATTTTAGAATATTATAGGTGGGAAGAAGAAATAGAGAACCCAAGGAATGACAATAAGGAAGTCGAATGTCTAGTTTATGTGTGGGTAAATATTTTGCTTTGAATTCCAAGAGAAAAATCTCTCACAGAGAAACTATCTTTGTTGCATCATAACCATGAAAACAGTTTTGGACCTTGCATGCAAATATGAGGATAATTGGTGGTAGAAAACTCTAGATTGAGAGAGATGGAAAGGACCGAATGTGAAATTATGAGATTCAAGTTTGTAATATAATATAGTGAGTATTGTTTTGTTGAAAAAATTATTTAAACAGGTTTTTTTAGAGACAGACTAAATGACTATAGCAAAAGAAATTATAGATTTAATATATTTCTGAAACAATGAATAAAGTGAAGTGACAAGTCTCTAAAAGTATTTGATTATTCCAATTAATTTTGTACTATTTTGTTGTCATTCCTATTAAACTAATAACATAAAATGAAAAAGTTGTCATTCTCGATTGGTGTCGAACACTACTGGATTGAAATTTACAGACCATACTTGACCGAATGCATCCGTTTGTACTCGATTTTTTTCCTTTTGTTATCCGACTATCCATGTAAACCCAACCGTTTGGCAAAAACTAAACTCGGTTTGCGCGGTTTCGGGTGAGTCACGGTTTTTTGTCCACCCCTAGTTGCAAGATAAAGAAAAGGCTAATTTTACTAAGATTGAGATTTAGATAAAAATGTTGTCTCTAACCCTATTATATTATTACTCTTTAATTTAGTGTGAAAGATCATCTGAACTACCCTCACAATAAAATAATACACTAACAATGTTTCACATATTCATGGATTAAAATAACTATTCACGAAATTAATTTATTTTGTAAAATGCAAACTGAAAAGGCAGTGGCAAATTGTATAAAATAGGAGACAAAAGTGTTGTTCTATCACACGCGTGCGAGTGATAACTGGGTGAAGCAGTTGAGGTAAGTACGTAATGGCGCGGCGCATCAACCTTTCAACAGAAGCCGATGCATCTCATGCTCTGATTTGAGGCTTTGAAGTGACTTAAGTAAGGCTATTTGAGAGTCCACATATGGTTCCCTTCCACGAATGATTGAATATAATTATAATTGTTTTTTTACCTAAAAGAACTGAATATAGTTATAATAATAGGTATTTAGGATATTTATTAAACATAAAAAAATAAAAAGATATTTTTAAAGAGAAAATTTCATTTTTTAAAATTTAAAAATATAAAATACATTATTTTCAAATATTTTTTTTATATATATTTAAACTGTTAAGATATATTCTTAGTACATTTTTTAACATTTTTTTATAATAAAACTATTGAAATTAACGAACACTAATATTCTTCTATAGAAGAGTATAGTAATCCAAAGTAATACCTATTCCCTAATTTGCTCCTTATTCTAAATTATTATGTAGCAAAATTAACAAAAACCAGTTGAAGTAATAAATTTGCTATAGCTATGTGTTACTTTTTTCATATTTATTTATTTTTATTGTTATTGATATTGAGAGGAAAATATTCTCAAAAATTATAAATTAAAAACATAAATAACAAAAAATATCTCCACTTAATTAAGAAAAATATCACTATTTTATTTTCATATAAAGTATTGTTGGATTTTTCAAAATAATATGCATTTGAACTTATGTTATAGACATAAATTAAATAATTTTTTGGAAAATAAAATTTTATTTAATTGAAGAATATTTTTAGAAAGATATAATCAAACATATTTCATCCCTCTCATTATATGTATTATTTTAGTTTTCTAAAAAAATGTATTATCTTAGTTCAAGCATTCTTCGAAAGTAATTAATCGTTTTAGTCTTGAATATAAACAAAATATAAGTAATTGAGCTCAAGTGTGATAAATATATTTCAATTAATTATTCAGAATAATTTGAATTCAAATACTAGTTGAAATAATTTTTTATCATAATTTACTTAACTCTCGATCAAATTATTAATTATTTGAGTCTTATTTTTGAAGTATAAGATAGTTACAAAAAAACTCATACTAAATAATATTTAAAAAATATTATTTGATTAATAAATGTTTTATTTTTCAATAACTCTTTATTATTATGGATTAAATCTATATGAAAACACTTTTTACAATACATTGTAATTTTTATGATATCAAGAAGATGGATTGAATTGAACTAAATATCTTAATAAATATAAAGTTAATTATTTTTGTTTATAATAGAAATGGATGTGAGAATATTTGTTTAACCTTAATTGTACTTTTAGTTTCTTTATTTTACACACTCACAAAACTAATCTCTTTATTTTAAAATTCAACTTTTCAGTTTCTCAATTTCTATCTTTATTGCAATTTTAATCACAACTCAGAATCTTAATCCAAAAATAATACAATTTTTAATCTTAACAATGATGTTGTTTTTTTCTCTTGATAATTGTAGTTTTTCTTCAAATTTGCAATTGGGGACAACCAACTATCCATTTTTAGGACAAAAAATCACAATTTTGAGGGGAAAAAAATCAAAATTATAATAAAAAATAAAACAAATGTGATAATTGAATAATAAAAATTCAATTTTAAAATAAGGAAATTATTTTCATAAATGTGATAATATAAAAATCAAAAGTGAAATTAGACTATTTGTTTATTAGTTAAATAATTAATTTCAGAATTTTTCTTGTATGCACCTTAAACCAGAGAGAATAAGTGGGTGAGTCAATGGAACTAATTTGATTGGTCATAAAGATTGGTGATGATCAACATCCAATTCCTAGGTTATCCATAGAAGAAGCTAAGAGCAACATGACATCGATCCTAGTCATATAGACTAATTAGGATGTGGCCTGCATTGTCTCTATGTCTCCTCAGCCCCTTTGAATTGATTTGATGATTCTGTTTTTCTTTTAAAAATATTCTCTTAGATTTTAGTTATGCGGAAGACACGGAATTGCATACTCCACACTCCCAGAGCACGCTCTCTCAAAATCAAAACTCAACGACACTCACCCACTTAATTAAAACATACATAAATATGTCAATAAATATTAATTTAATTGATAAAAAATTAATTTTGGTTGGTAATTTGTAAATATCACTTTTAATATTTATTTAAATTTGAGATTTATTCTCTAGAAACTCAACTCATTTAATTTATGGCATATGCTAATCTACATGTCAAGAGCATCAAATATAAAGATTTATTTTAAAATTTGAGTAAAGTATTCGTTAAAAATTTAAAAAGTAGTTTTTTTATAAAAAAAATTATACTTTTAAAATGATTAACATATACTTTTGAAATACATGTTAAAAAATATTAACAAATAATTCAAAAACAAATAAATGTGAAAATCTTAAAAATAAAAATTTAATCTTAAAAAATAAAACACTCAACAATTTAATTTTAATTTTATTTATTTATTTTTAATTTTTAACTTATTGCTATCTATTTTTAATTTTTTATTATAAAAAATAAAATAAAAATAAATACATACAATACAAAGACATGGGACAAAGAAAAATGACACGCTCGTATCTATAAATAATGTTGTCGTCATGGCTATCGTTCAGAAGCAACATCTGACGCAAACATAATTTGTTTTTAATGTATTACAAAAGAAAACAGTACTCTAGCCATAAAACAAACCCTAGTTTATCAAACATATACTCAAATCCTCTTATTGAGCCGTTAAAGTAAGAGACATGACGGCTTTTTTCAGGTTTTGTTCCTCGACCTTGACAGATGACGTTAGCCTATAGTTGACCGCCTTTTCTCACGCCTATTTTATTTCTCACATTAATTAAGGTTAACGTAGCGTTATAACATGACAAATTGTATTAGTCAAAATTTTCTTACACCTATTTTATATATTTTAATTATTTAATCAATAACATATATAACGCCAAGTTGAAACATGACGAATTGTAAGAGTTAAAATTTTTTATATTAAATTTTGAAGTTTAAATATTTTTAATAGATTGATTTTAAAATTTAATTTATTTGATATACTAATTTTAAAATTCAAGTTATTTGAAGCGGTTGATTTAATGTTAGAGTTTTAAATTTTAAAAAATTTAATTTAATAATTTACAATATTATCAACAAATTGTTTGCTATTGTCTTAAAAGACTAATTGATAAAAAGAAAAAAAACATTTTGAAAAGAATTATTTTAGTATTATTTTTTTTCTTCAAAATGTTAGATAAATTTAATATATGTATCAAGTATTATAAAGGAACTACGAAATTTGATTAAAAGTAGGAAAGTAATTTAAAATAAAAAAATAACTAATTATTAATTATAAAGTTTGTGAAACCAAATTACATAGGATAATTATGGATTACATAGAATAATTATGGTTTGTGTGTAGTTTGATATATATTAGTTGGTAATGAATTCCGATCAGATTTGACATACTAATAAATATACTAATTATTATAGATATTGTAGTGTATATAGTTGTAATTTTGAGTTTTATTATTAATGTATTTTTTTTTAGTAGAATTATTTTTAAAAGTAGAATTGTGGTTATTGTGTTATAACGAACCGTATGTTTAAGTATAATATGTGAAAGTGACATGCAATGTGTACATCTTCTCTTTTTACATGAATTAACTTAATCAAATGAGATTGATATGTGTAAGGTGTATCATGTAGATTGATATGTGCGTATGAACTAAAATTTATTATTATTATTATTATTATTATTATTATTATTATTATTATTATTATTATTATATATATATATATAATTTGCTAATTTATATAAATAATGTACATTTTTATCTTTGGACTAAAATATCCAACCATTTCTTTAAAAAAATACTACTCAAATGAATGATTTTTGATGTAATTTATACTTTTTTTATTTTGTTTTCACTCGTTATTATTAATGTTTGTTTTTCTTTCTTCGTATTAAATATTTTCTTACGTTAACATTTTTATTAATTATTTATTGAAAAAATATTAAAAATTATTTTGTCTATTAAATTTCACGTTTTACTTAGGTATTAATAATAAATTAATATAAAAAGGATATTTCAATAATTAGTTAAAGTATTTTTTGAAATGTTGTTGATGAGGTTTTTTATTTTTTTTATTTTTTATTTTTATAAAAAAGTTAGTAGAAGATGAGTTGTTCATTTTAGAGAGTTTCTTTTTTCTTCTTATTTTTATGAAAAATTTATTGTCTCAGATTAATCTGCTGTTTGAGAGCTTTATCAAGACTTTGATGTTTATCTTATAATGTTAATTTCACATTATGATTTTATTTATCTTTATTCGATTATATTGTTATTCTTATTGCTTAATTTGGATCTCAATAGGATTGATAAAATTAGTTTGACAAAATTCAATTTCTACATTAAATAAATTATAGTTTTTCGATGCTTTTGTTAACTGTAATATATCAGTTACTTTGATGCTTAATTCGGTCAAAGAAATATATTTCACATAGAATTTATTACACTTGTTTGATCAATTCTATAGTCAAATAGAAATAGAGTCACAATTTAGAAATTAAATTTGTTGATAGAATCTATCATAGCTTAGAAATTCTTGAATCAATGAATTAAATCATATTTTTAATCCACTCGCAAACCTAAATTTGAAATCCCTTTTAATTCTCAATTCGGTTAATATATAATCAAAAGTCCTTGCGAAATGGCTGAAGTTATTACCCTAAGTTTTTTTTTGTCCAAATAAAAAAATGTAGGTTGTTAATCTACACCGCTTTTGATAATTGATCATTAAAATGAAACTTACAAAACTATCTCTTTAATTTTTTATATTTAAAATAGTAAATTTATACTACCTTTGATATTTTAGTCCAAAGTAAAAAAAGGAGTAGATTGCTGATTTATACTTTCATAAAAAAGGTCAGTGTAAATTTAATAAGGACATTTGTTAATGAAAAACAAAAACGAAAATGAAAAGTATAACTTATAAGTCGAAAGTTTTAATTTTTATAAAACAATCTTACTCATAAAATACTCCGATTATAAAATTCAAAATTACAACAACATACACCACAATATCTATATTAATTAGCATTTGATAATCCAACAACCACAATTCTATTCATAAAAACAATTTTACTTATAAAATACACCGATTAATTCAAAATTACAACAACATACATCATAATATCTATATTAATTAGTATATCTATCAACAGATGTGGTCTAATCGAAATTCATTACAACCGATTAATATATATCAAACCACAATTATCACATAGACTTATATAATTTCATTTTCATTTTCACAACATTGTCATAACTAATAATTATTCATTTTTCAATTTTTTACAACATAAATAATTTTTATAAAATTTATTTACCTCTATATGTTCTATCAAATTCATATGTAAAAGTTTTCTCAAAATCATATGTCAGATCACAATTTTATTTTTGAGACAATTATTCTATATTGATCCACACAAATATCTTTCAGAGAGGCAAGAAGAGATAAGAGAAGTACTTGACTCGTAGTAGTTATGGAGAGGAGATGAAGGAAATAGGGGAAGTAGATTTAGAATTAAGATAAGAAGAATATAAAGAGAAGATAAAGAGAAATGTTAAGTGAAATTACCTAATTGAGTTTTGGACAGAGTAAAACGTCTTATTTGGTCCATGAAATAGTTCAAATATTGACCAAATTATAACCTCTTACAAAAACTCAAGGTACTCGTATTTAAAAAGATATTATTTAGCTAGCATTTTGGGTGGTCGTGGTCACCCTATATCGCAAAGAAACTCCACCCCTAACTGCACCACTACAACGTTCAATAAATATTGCTAAACATATTGTCTTATACTATGTGTCACTTTAGCATAATTAGAGGTATAATTATATTTTTCAATAATATCATTATTATTTATATTTAAATATCTTTTTTAGCTAACTCCTATAGTAAATCAACAATAAGAATATTTTGGTCAAGACATATTATTTTATTTTTATAGCGATCAGTATTTTACATTGGATGAAAATGTGTGTTGAACAAAATCTAAGTAAATATATATATATATATATATATATATATATATATATATATATATATATATATATATATATTAAGATTTTAGATAAAGATGTTGGGTCAAATGCTACTGTGTGATTATTCAAAAATTCTAATACTAGAATCTAAAATGCAGTTGTGTGATTGTTAAAAAAGTCTAATTTTGAGATCTTTTGGGTTCATCTCATCTCTTATTAATTTTGAGATCTTTTGGGTTCATCTCATCTCTTATCAGTGATATTAGAGTCAAGGTTTCAATCCACATAGAAATAGTGGTGGATAGAAAGAAAGAAAAAGAAACTCACATTGGGGAAGCCCTCACACTTGAAGGGGATTGTGGGATATGATGTACAATGTACTCACAATCTTAAGTTTTAGACTAACGATATTTTGTCTAATGTACTAATTGTGGTTGTTTAAAAAGTTTAGGCTTAATTGCAGTTTTGATTCTTATATTTATATTGATTCACAAAATTGATTTTTCTACTTTAAAAGTCGTCATTTTTGGTCTCTCTCATATTTTTGAACTAAAAAAATGATGATTTAATATATTTTAGGCTTAAATGTAATTTAGTCCCCTTATTTTAACTGATTCGCAATTTTGGTCCTTCTATTTTTAATTTTGCAATTTTAGTCATTCTATTTTAACTGATTCATAATTTTGGTCCACCTATTTTTAATTTCGCAATTTTAGTCCGCCTATTTTAACCGATTCTTAATTTTGGTCCCTCTATTTTTAATTTTTCAATTTTAGTCTCTCTATTTCCTAAAATTGAGACATTTTGTCCTACCTATATATTTAACTATTAATATTATTTTGGTAAATGATAACATTGTTTTATTTTTTTTAATGATTACTTGGACTTATTTTTTTTTTAAAAATTGTAGCTCATGGTTTTAAAAAATAAAATTCACTACTCATATTTTAAAAATAATTTTTAAAACAATTGCTAGCTATTATTATTAATTAAAATAAACACAAAATAAAATAAGATGGTTGAAAATACATTTTTAACTTTTTAAAAATTATTGTGATTTTATGTATACCTTTGAGATAAATAAATAAATAGAGGTATACAACGAATCAAAAATAATTTTTAAAAAGTAAAAATATATTTTTGACCCATTATTTCATATTATGGTTGTTTTAATTAATAATTAGAGCTAGTAATTTTATTTTATTTAAAACAGTAATATAATTGTGATAACATTCTTATTAGCTATTTAAATTACTAGCACTAATTATTAATTAAAATCTCTAGATAAGACAAAATGTCTCAATTTTAAGAAATAAGAGGACCAAAATTGTGAAATTAGAAATTAGAAATTAGAAATAGAGAAACTAAAATTAAGAATCAATTAAAATAGAGGGACTAAAACTGTTGAAATTAGAAATATATGGGGACTAAAATTATGAATCAGTTAAAATAAAGGGACTAAATTTATAAAATTAGAAATAGAGGGACTAAAATTACGAATTAGTTAAAATAAGGGGACTAAAATTACATTTAAGCCTATATTTTAAATGACGTGACATACAATTCTATGATATAGAACCATCTAGATAGATTAATAATTTAGATATAACTAATTAAGTTAAAAATATGAAAAATTTCCAAAGTTTAAATTTAAGTTTTCATGTCATTTTATTTCAATTTCATTGGTTTTATTCATTCTACATCATCGTATCATATGTTACACTATTTAAAACATCTCACGTCATCATTTTTTAGTTAAAAAATAAGAGGAGTGAATCAAAACTATCAACTTTTAAAATAGAAGGACCAATTTTATAAATCGATATAAATAAAGAAAGTAAAACGGTAATTAAACTAAAAGTCTAATGTGATAATTCTCTAATTTTCTTTTTATAGCATGAGTTGATTGAGAAACTATCGGTACTCCCTATATATTTTAAAGTAAGTTATTTAAGGTTTTTCATACATATTAAAAAAAAATTAATAAATGAATGAATAAAAATAAAACAATTTAATAAAATTATCTCATATAATTTTGAGTGTTTTTTTTTTAAACAAGAAGATATTAGGGTTAAACATTATCATAAATAAAATATAAAATTTTGAAGAGATCGTATACATAAATTAAGGGTGTAAATATTCAATTTGGTTCGATTTCAATAGAAAATATTTGAATCAATCCCAAATAGTTAGGATTAATTTTGGTATTTGCAATTGATCTACTCTATTGAAACAAATTGATAAAGAATAAGTTGGTTTGGTTTGATCAATTGATTGACAACTTAATAATACCAAAAAACTTACGTTAAAAATCTAAAATAATTAATATTTTTAGTTTTTTGTACTGTTAAAACAAATAAATAAGCTATAATAATAAAAAATAAAATGAATATAATTTTATTTTAAAGACAATCTCCAATTTCAGCCCTCTTGGGGTGTAAAATATACCTTTTCTCACCATCCCCATAGTGTATGAGACAAATGTGTGCATTTCGATTAGGGTCGTATTCTATAGTTACAATTCTAACACTATTAATACAGTTTGAAATAAATAAAAAAATTTATTTAAATATTAAACGATTTTAAATAACGTAAAATTAATATTCTAATAAATAAGATGGGTTTGATTTATTTGGTTTATACTTAAACATGTAAAAAATAAATTGAACTACTTCAATTGATCCACCGATTCATTGTTTGATTTTACACTCTTATAAATAATATTAATTTGGCCATTGTGTTTGTCGTTTTCACTTTGAGCTGCAACAGCATGCAACAGAACCAGCACCCAAGAAACTGAACAGAACAAGTTCCATTCGTATAATCCTGAGAGAGAAAGGGGCTTCAACACCCAATGCAATGTCCACATGCACCTCTTATTTTTAGGAACCTAACACCTAACCTTGACTTAAATAAACAATAGTAATCCCTGGTTTGCATAATTGAATAATCCATTTGAAAAAAAAATAATTTCCAGACATCACTTCTAATGTCTTTTTTTTCTCAATTATACTTTTTAATTAATTAATATATTACTTATATCATTTTTAATGTAATGTCTTTTATTATATATTTATAAAATTGATAATACATCAATTTTAACAATAAGACTGACTCAAGATACAGTAAAGCTTAAGTCGAATTTAAATATGAGAATTTTTAAATTTGTAATAGTTTTTTAATAAAATTATTAAAATTCTTATGAAAAACTTTTTTTTTTTGGTAGCATAAGAAAAAGAGAAAAAACAAAGACCACTTTCTAAAAAAAGTGATTCTCAAAGCGTCCGCAAGCAAAAAAGAAGCAAACTTTACTTATAGAGATATACTAATCTTTAGAGAGTCAAGTTGAGAAGATCTATTTTTATTAAAAAGTCGACGTATATATTTCCTTCTCTAAGAGTATGTCCAACTCCACACTCCACTTCTTACTTAATTCATGTTTAATTTTATACAAAACAACCGCAAATGCATGATATGGTTGAACCATTCCATTAACTAAATTTATAGTAAAGAGACAGTTCAAATAACAGATAAGATTAAGAATTCTTAAACTCAAAATACTACTTGTTCGACACTTTAAAATAAAAAATCATTTAATCAAAAAATATAATTGATTTTGTATAATCCTTTTTAAATTTATAATAAAGTCGATTAATTCAACTTTTATTGTGACGATATTAATTTTAGATAAAATTATATTATTTTTTTATTTGAAAGTATTAGGATTTGAAAATATTAAAATATTAGGATCTGAAAAGATATTTTATTAAGTATAAATTATTTTGTAAAAATCTTTCTATTAAATAAAAATTTATTTAGTTTTATAGATTTAAAAGAGTTGCTTGCTTTACAGTTAAACCGACTTTACTTAATATTATTTTTTTATACATTTTTTTTAATACAAATGAAATAATGAAAATGATATACTCGTTATAACATTGAGGAAGTAAGAAGTTAGTAATCTCAATCACAAGGGTGTATCGGTGTTGGGATCAGACGGTGCTTTTGTCTCACCTTGTGTTTCCACACATTGTCATTCTGTTTCAGGGTATGTCTGTCTGTCTACATGCTGTTTGGGAACCCAAATATCATATTCTTGTTACTGGATTAGTGAACTTTCCCTTTTATTCAACAAAATTGTGCTTAATTTCTGTGACCACTTCAAAACATTACTACATGCGCAATCTATGTTATGCACACCATGTCTTATTGACTTATTTAAGGATGCATGCATGCACGTGCTATGCTTAATTACATTTACACTTTTTTATTTGGTTTGTAAGAGAAAGATAGAAGAAAAAGAATAAAATAAAATAAAGTGAGTAGAAAAATATGATTATTTAGTGGTTTGGAATAAGTAAAAGTGATAAGAAATAGAGAAAGGAAAGAAATGAATATTTTATAAAACGACCAAAAATTTCTTAAATAAAACTATTTGTAAAGAAAAATGTTTGATAAAAATTAATGTTAAACTAAAATGATATATTTCTATTTTATTAATGAAATGGTATTTTGAAAATAAAACACTGTTTTATTTCGTTATAGATTACGAACAATAAAAATGAAAAACTGATGCTAACGTCAAAGAAAGACAAATTTAAAACAAAAAACTAAATTCTATTTCATACCATTGAGGGCGATATTGAGATTTAGTTTTTGTTCTTTTCTTTTCAGAGAGGAATACAATTACGATGGGGCCCACAACTTACTTTTCCTTTCTTTTCTGATCCGCTGATATCCACAAAGGATAGAAAATATGTTGGAATATAAATGATTTTAGTATGTGAATTTAAAAATTTGTTTAAGTTTTATATTGTAAAAATCTTATATATTGATTAGTTTTTAATTTTATAAATACATTTGATACTTAATATATGTGGTTTTGCTTCCATACTACAATATTTATGATCTCTAGCAATATTTTTTTAAAAATGTTGCCTAAAAATAATTAAGGCAACATTTTATGTCTATTGCCATTATTGTTTTTGCAACACCGTATAAACGTTCTCTAAACTATTTTTTGGCACAATTTTAAAATGTCACTATGATAACTCTATGCAATATTTGATAATTATTCTCTTAGATATTTCTAGGAACATTTTTCGATTGTTACCTTATTTTGAAAAAAAGGCTACAATTATAAAATATTATTTAAAAATTTAACATTTATGAAATTTTTCGCGGAAATAATTCCCTCCAAATAATATAATAATAACATATAATATATATATATATAATATTTAAATATTATATTATTTTTTATTATATAAAATAAAAGTAAACTAAAAAGAAAAAGAAAAAGAAACTGTAACTAAACTTTATGCGTTGATAGAAGAATTAAGCAAATTAAGTTCAAGCATTTCACTAATCCTAATTAAATCCCTAAATCCCAACACCGTCAAGCATTATTTTACTAAATCCCTAAATCATCTCAACATTGCGCCGCGGTTTCATTCATCTTCACCGTCAATAACGCGAACTCTCTTTCATTCACCCCCTCCGTCACCACACCGTCAGCACAAACTCTCCTTCATTCACCCCCTCCGTTAGTAAACCGTCAACACAATCTCTCCGTCATCAACAAGAGCATAGTTTGCGTTCGTCTCTTGTTCTCCAGTGTTCGTTTCCAATTCGTCGACGTCGTGTACTGACAGGTTTGCATCTTTGATCATATTTTTCGTTTGCTTGTTTGTTGCTAATGTATATGGGTTGCTCTGTACAATGTTTTGTTTAGGGTTCATCTTCTCTGTTTTGTTTATTGTGTTTCTTTTTGTTTTGATGTTTGCTCTGATTCGTTTTATTTTGCTTTTCGTTTCTTGTTCGCTTTGGAACTTGTGTTTGTCGTTCACATCTTGAAAATTAATTTTCGTTTCTTGATCTGATTCATTTTATACATTATATTCTCTTATAGTGATTTTGTTTAGCACTGAAAATGATATTTCTGTATGTAAAAAAAAGATGGTCCTTCCAACTTGATTGCAATTTTTATAATAAGATAAATAGAAGTTTCATTTGTTTATTTGTTAGAACAAGATTTTTGATCTGTGTAATGAAGGTTAAAATATCATGAGTCCAAATAAGAACCCTGCAATTTGTTTTTGTTGTTCATCAATTGACAGGGAGACTAACTTAACATGATGTTTGTCAAATTTATCACTTAATTGAAAAGAAAAAGTAAAAATAATTAAAGTTCAGATGTTATAAACTCTAATCATTTTCACTACAACTAATGTCATAATGTTATAGGTTATTGATTGGTTTTGATGGTTAAGATTATAACATTACGACTTGTGCTTGGGTTTTCAAGCCAGGAAAAAATGACTTACTTGAAATTGTGCTGTAAAATTCCGAGATACCTATATTTTTCATATTTGTTGTTATTAGCTTAATTCAACTTTTTGTGACTATTAGCTTTAGAGGGTGTATTATGATCCAATTCACCCCTTATATTAAATTAAAGTAACTATTCCCTTATATACTTATAGTAATAAATTAATATTTTTTTAGTAAATCAAACATGATAAAGAAGGATTGGATGGACTTGCCTCCACATAGTCAAGGTTACAAGGATGCCGTTAATTACTTTTTGGATATTGCATTCACC
Source organism: Cicer arietinum (assembly GCF_000331145.2). Classification (NCBI taxonomy): domain Eukaryota; kingdom Viridiplantae; phylum Streptophyta; class Magnoliopsida; order Fabales; family Fabaceae; genus Cicer; species Cicer arietinum. The sequence continues at coordinate 21,923,224 of NC_021162.2, read as the reverse complement.
AAAGGAATGGTTGAAGGAGACCATATTTTGTGCCCTTGTCCTTTGTGTTGCAATGATAGTTGGGAAAAAAGAGCTATAGTGTATGACCATTTGTGTAGCAAAGGATTTATAAAGGGATACACATAATGGATTTACCATGGTGACGATAAAAGTCTTATGGATGTTGATGGTGATACTAATGGTGATACATCATCTGATGATATTGATGGCTTATTGTTTGAGACGTTTAGAGATGTTGTTGAAGTAGGTGGAGTACACGAAGGACCAAATGAAAAAGCTAAGAAATTTTACAAACTCGTTGATGATGTAAATCAAGAGTTGTATCTTGGTTGTAAAAAATTCTCTACATTATCATTCACTATCCGAATGTACTTGTTGAAATGTATACATGGTGGAGCAATGCATCGTTCACTGATCTTTTAGAGTTGTTGAAAGAGGTTATGCCTGATTTGAACATTCCTGTCTCTTTCAATAAAACCAAATCTATGATAAAAGATTTGGGGTTAGACTATAAAAAGATTGATGCATGTCCCAACAATTGCATGTTGTTTTGGAAAGAGCACAAGAAATATGACTCGTGTCATCATTGTGGAGCCTCAAGGTGGATTGAGTATCCTGAAGTTGATAAGGATCTTGAAGAATCTAAAAAAGCTCACAAGGTTCCCGCTAAAGTTCTAAGACATTTTCCTTTGATTCCAAGATTGAAAAGACTCTTTATGTGTTCAAAGATAGCTGACACGTTAAGGTGGCTTGCTGAAGAGCGTTCAAGGGATGGTAGGTTAAGGCATCCTGCCGATGGCCAAACATGGAAAGAATTTGACACAAAACATCAAGATTTTGCTCTTGAAACTCGTAACACTAGGCTTGGGTTGGCGAGTGATGGGTTTAATCCGTTTAGGACTATGAGTCTTTCACATAACACATGATCTGCCGTATTAACTATATATAATTATCCACCAAGTTTATGCATGAAGGCAGAAAATTGTCTGATGTCGCTACGTATTCCTGGACCACGATCACCCGGAAATGCAATTGATGTGTATATCCAACCACTTATTGAGGAGCTAAAAATATTATGGGATGTTGGTGTAGAAACATATGACATTTCAAGAAATCAATCATTTTAGATCCGTGCAACTCTTTTGTGGACTGTTAACGACTTCCCTGCATATGCTATGTTATCTGGTTGGAGCACTATAGGGAAGTTTGCTTGCCCAACTTGTAATCATGAGACTTCTTCAACTTACGTAAAACATAGTCGGAAGATGTGTTATATGGGTCATCGAGTCTTTTTGGATTCAAATCATGTTTGGAGATCAAATGCAATATCTTTTGATGGAAAACCAGAATATAGGTCTCCACCCTCCTTGTTAGATACAACAAGAATTTTAAAACTTACAAGACATTCATGATGTATTGGGCGAGAAGAAAGAAATGAAAAAAAAGGTTTGGTCCATGGAAGAAAAAATGCATCTTTTGACAATTACCATATTGGAAGGATAATTCTCTACACCATAATTTAGATGTAATGCACATTTAGAAGAACATTTGTGATAATATAATCAGGACTCTCTTGGAGATTGAAGGGAAGAAAACGAATCATGCAAATGTTCGTTTGGACCTACAAGATATGGGGATTAGAAAAAAAAGTACATTTGAAGGCAACAAATGATGGTAAGAAAACTCAAATCCCTAAAACATGTTTCTCCCTAACAAAGCATGAGAAATCTATTTTTTGTGGTGTTTTTAAGACAGTAAAACTTCCTGATGGCCTTGCTTTTTGTTTCTAGTTTATGATTTATATTGAAATAATAGAAAAATAAAAATTTTATCTACGTAATATGAATACAATTTAGAATTGTTGCCTATATGCTCTAGCAACATTTTATTAATGTTCTCATTGTATTCCTTTAAGGCAACATTTATCAATTGTTGTCAGTTGTGACAACAATTCAAAAATGTTTCCTTAGATGCGTTGAAAAACGGTTCCCTATTTCTATAGTTTAGGCAACATTTATAAATAGTGTGCTCAAAAGTGCAAAAAAAATGTTGCCAAAAATAATAGGCAACACTCGCATATGAGACACATGAAAAATATTGCCTATTCTCTTTAACAACATTTTTCTGTGTTTTGACAAATGTTGTTGAAAAGAAAAAATGTTGTATCTAATACCACTATATAAAAGTGTCAAATTCTTCTGAAAAAGACAATAAAATTAGATGCATTTCTCAACTATCTATTTTCTTCCTCTTTTCTGCTTGATATATTTTCAAGTCACTTCTCTCATATCTTTTCGTTCCTTCGATTTCTAGTGGTTCTAATACCACTTGCTTTAACTCCGATACAATTTGCCTAAGCTATTTTATCCTAGGGACTTTGTGGTAGATAGTCTGCCTTGCACAATTTGAACAATGTTGCGAAACGTTTTAAAAAGAGAGAACTAATCCGCGACTCAACCCAGTAATATCATCTGTGACATAAATTTATTTTCAAACAGTTTTTTGAAACTCATAAATAACAATTTTAAGACGGTTTTTCTGCCATATCAACAGAAAAAATGACTCTATTTGATTCTGTTGTCTCTAATTTCAATAAACTATTTTAGTTTGAGACAAACAAAAAATGATAAGAAAACTGAAGAATTAACCTAATGGGCTTGTTAATGATCTGCATGACTACTACAGTTCCAACAATACTGCTATAGATGTTTGGGATGCTTTGAAGAAGAAATCTGATATCGAGAAAGCTAGGGGTAAAAAGTATGTTATGAGCCGCTACCTAGAGTATCATATGACAGATTCGTGGAGGCTCACTCCCGTGAAGTTCAGAAGATAGCTCATGAGATCATCTCTCAAGGTATGACTTTAGATGCAAATTTTCAAATTGTTGTAATTATTGACAAACTGTCCCTACTTGGATGGATTTCAAAAATTATCTCAGACATAAAACGAAAGAATTTTATCTAGAGAGTCTCAAGGATAAAGAGTAAAAAAAAAATTATTTATGGTGTTTTTTGTTTAGGGTTTTCTTCTGAATAAGGCATAGGGACATATTTGTACACTAATTTGAAATATGATATTTTTTTTTACAACTGGTACACCACTAAATATGATATTTTTGTTGGCAATTGGTACACCGCTGATGCACATTTAAATTAAATGTTGAAATTAAGAATGTCTCATTCTAATTACATGTTGTGTGATTTTAGTATTTGGCATGTTAGACTCTGTCATGTGAACAAGGATTTCAAACTTAAGTAACTTAGATTTAATTCCAAAGTTATCTTTAAATAATTTTGAAAAATGTGATTTTTATAGTCAAGCTAAAATAACAAAGAGTTCACATAAATCCGTAGTCAGAGAGTCCTGATCTTTAGATTAAATATATATGAACTTGATGAGATGTTAATAAGAAATGTAAAACGTTATTTTATCACTTTTATTGACAATTGTTTTGACTATACTTTCGTATATTTAATAAACAATAAAAGTGAAGTGCTTGACATGTTTAAGATCTTTATAATTATAATTAAAAATCAATTTAGTAGAAAGATTAAGATGAACCAAGTATAATTCTAGTTCGTTTAATGAGTTTTATAAATTGCATGGAGTTATTCATGAAACAACTGCACCATATTTGTCCGAAATGAATGGTAAAGTTGAAAGAAAGAATAAACTAACGGTTTGCTATGGTGCTGCATCTCATTGGTAGGGGGAAATTAAATTGACGGTTTGCTATGTTTTGAATAAAGATCCTAAATATAAAAACAAAACATCTCCTTATGATATTTTGAAGGAAAGACAATCGAACTTGTCTTATTTTTGAACTTGGGGCTACTCGGGTTATGTCAGAATCCTCGATCCCAAGTGAGTTAAACTCGTCAGTAGAGCCTATGAATGTGTATTCATTGGGTATGCAATAAACAAAAAAGTGTATAGGTTTTATGACCTAAATGTGAAAGTTATCATAGAGTCAAATGATGGCGACTTCTATGAAAATAAATTCCCCTTCAAATCAAAATATAGTGGGGTAAAGAACCAAGTCACGTTCCTGCGACGAAGAGCACTAAAAGCAACAAACAAGGAGAATCAGAAACTCGAAGAAGTAAAAGAGTCAGATTTGTTAAATATTATGGACCCGATTATACGACTTATATCTTATAAGAGGATCATACAGATTTTTAAGGAGCTTGTGATCTTGGGATACAGATTTATGGCAATAAGCTATAAACGATGAGATGGATTCTCTAGAGTCTAATCGGACTTGGAAATTAGTAGACTGGCCTTTTGGTTGCAAATCGATAGGTTGTAAATGGAATTTGAAAAATAAATTAAAATCCGATGGAACTGTTGATAAATACAAGGCTCACCTTGTAGCCAAAGGTTTTAATAAAAGAGAAAAAATATATTTATTCGACATTTTCTCACTGGTCGAATGGATGTCAAATCAACTATTTTTAAATGGTGATCTTGAATAAGAAATCTATATGAAAAAATATGAAGTTTTTGTGATTCACGTACAAGAAAGCAAGTTATGTAATTTAGATAAAGCTCTGTATGATTTTAAACATGCTCTGAAGTAATGACATGAAAAGTTTGATAACTTGATTATATTGAATGAGTTTAAAGTGAATGAAAATGACAAATGTATTTATTACAAATATGAAAATGACATTTTCACTATCATATGTCTCTATGTAGACGACCTACTAATATTTGATTTAAACATTCATGCTGTAAATATTGTTAAATCATTGGTAAAAACTTTGTTACGAAAGACCTTGGAGAAGCGAGTGTAATCCTCATAATCAAGATTACTAGGTCATAAAAGGGAATTTATTTGGATATGTCTCACTATGTTGAAAATATCATAAAGAAATACAAATACTTTGACGGTAAACCTACTTGTACACCATATGATCTAAGTGTGAAACTTTTCAAGAGCACTAGTGAAGGTGTTAGGCAAATTGAATATGCGAGCATCATTGATAGCCTCAGGTATGCTATTGAATGTACTAGACCCGACATTGCCTATGTTGTGGGACTATTGTGCAGGTTTACCAGTATACCTAGTATGGATCATTGACACGTTATCGAAATAGTAATGAGATACCTAAAAAGGACCATGAGTCTCATATTATATTATCAAAGATTTCCTACCTTTCTTGAAAGATACATTGATGCTGATTGATACACCATATCAGATGACTTCAAAGCAACTAGTGGCTATATTTTTAGTATAGCTTATGGTGTAGTATCTTTGAAATTGAAGAAACAACGATACTAACTCATACTCTCTTTGTTCATAACATCATTAACTTTTTTTTTCTTTCTTTCTTTTTTTTCATTTTTTTTCCATCACTCTCAAATTTAAACAAACAAGTTGAGTATCCCTATACTTATGTAAGGAAAGACTCCTTTATCCCCCAAGATTGAGGCAGTTTATTGTTTTTCACTTTTAGGCTTGTAATGAGCTATATAACAAAAAAAATGGGGGTAATTAGGCTCAAAGGGGATTAAACAAATGGATAATTGTAGGGTAGACTTATTTGGCTGGTAGCTTAATTAGAAAAAAATGCCTAGATCATTTCAATATATGCATGCGGACAAGAGTCATGTCAAGTTCTGACGTAACTAGCAATCATGAGTGAAAAAAAAAATGATGGAAAAATGTATTCCATTCATAATAAGGCTAAAAAATCTAACAAAGGTTAATGACTTATCACAAATGATACATAATTTAGCATTTTAATCCAATTTATTTTACCAAGAATGCAAAAATACTATCTAATCATGCCAATCCAACAAACTCTCAACATTTACAACCATAAAATCTGATGAAAAGCATGCAATGCAATGTCCATTTTTATTTTTTTTTATTTTTTTTTATATTTTTATATTTTTTATTATTATCTTTTTATTTTTGAAATTATAATAATTAAAATCATAACAAATAGAATCCTAAATAATATCCCCACACTTAAATTACACATTATCCTCAACGAAAGTAACAAGTATAAAATAAGAGTAAGGAAAGTGAACTCCCTGTTTAAACTTCAGTGTAGGTGGGCTTTTCCAAGGAGAGTTCTTCTATGGTAGAATCTTCAAGCATAAAGCTCTCATAGAATAGCTTGAGGCGTTGTTCATTTACTTTGAACATTTTTTCCGGTGTTTTCACTTTTTATTTCCACTGCACCATGAGCAAAAATGTTAGTAACAACAAAAGGTAGTTTTCTCCTTATAGATGCGAGAGTTCTCGTAAGCTTCAAGTCTAAGCTCTTCAAGTTGTTGCAATTGAAGCTTTCTCTCCAAACCTGGTTTCTCCATCTCAAGGTTACAACTCTTGACCGCCCAATAAGCACGATGCTCTATTTCTATTGGGAGATGGCATGCCTTACCAAACACAAGTCGATAAGGGGACATTCATATTAGTGTTTTGTAGGCTGTTCTATGAGCCCAAAGAGCTTCTTCAAGTCAGAGGCTCCAATCTTTCCTGTTTGGCTGCACCATCTTTTCTAAGATCTGTTTGATTTCCCTATTTGAGACTTCAGCTTGCCCATTAGTCTGGGGATGATAAGGTGTAGAAACTCTATGCACAACCCCATACTTCCGAAGCAAAGCGTCCATGGTGCGGTTGCAAAAATGAGTGCCTTGATCACTTATGATGGTTCAGGGTATTCCAAACCTGCAAAAAATATTTGATCTGATAAAACCTGCAACAACTTTAGAATCATTAGTCCTAGTGGGTATTGCTTCCACCCACTTCGAAACATAATCAACAACTAGTAAAATATAGACATAACCAAAAGATACTGGAAAAGGGCCCATAAAGTCAATGCCCCACACATCAAATACTTCACAGAAAAGAATAGGTTGTTGAGGCATCTCACTCCTATGAGTGATTGTTGTTCTTGCTATTTGGCATTGTTCACAAGTTTTGTAAGTCTCAAAAGCATCTTTAAACAAAGTGGGCCAATAGAAACCCGAGTCTAAGACTTTTCTTGCTGTTCGTTGAGGACCAAAATGCCCTCCAGTTTGAGAGGCATGACCAAAAGGAAGAATAGATTGAACCTCATGGTGGGAAACACATCGCCTAATACCCTGATCACTACATAATTTCCATAGATATGGATCATCCCACACATAGTATTTGGAATCACTTTTAAGTTTGTGTATTTGTGTTTGGGATGCATCTGCAGGAAAGACTCCAACAACTAGATAATTAATTAAATTAGCAAACCAAGGTATTACCTCACGCAACTGTAGCAGCTACTCATTAGGGAAGTCATCTTGAATGGGGATGGGGTCCTCATCCATTTCTATTCTGCTTAAATGATCTGCCACCAAATTTTCAGCTCCACTCTTATCTTTAATCTCTAAATCAAATTCTTGGAGTAACAACATCCACCGGATCAATCTCGATTTTGCTTCTGGTTTCTTCAACAAGAACTTCAAAGCTGCATGGTCAGTAAAAACAACTACCTTCGAACCTAATAAATATGATCTAAACTTATCAAGTGCAAAAATAATAGCTAAAAGTTCCTTTTTAGTGGTAGTATAATTAGCATGTGTAGTATCTAAAGTCCTAAAAGCATAATAAATAACATGGGCATCCTTACCAACCCTTTGTGCAAGGACTGCTCCGACGACATAGTTAGATGCATCACACATTATTTCAAAAGGGAGGGTCCAATTGGGTGGCTGAATTATGGGAGAAGAGGTCAGTGCTGGCTTTAAGAAATCAAATGCCTTCTTGCATTTGTCATCGAAGGTGAAACTGACATCTTTTTGCAACAAATTTGACAGCGGAAGAGCTATCTTATTGAAATCCTTAATAAAGCGTATGTAAAAATCTGCATGGCCAAGAAACGAACGAATCTTGCGGATGCAAGATGGGTAAGGCAAATTTGAAATCACATCAATCTTGGTAGGATCCACTTCTATCCCATTTTTAGAGATCACATGTCCCAAAACTATACCTTGTTCAACCATAAAATGACATTTTTCATAATTCAGCACAAGGTTAGTTTCAATACATCTATGCAAAACTCTATCTAAATTGTTCAAGCATGCATCAAATGAGGAACCATACACAGTAAAATCATCCATGAAAACTTCAATGCAATTTTCTATCAAGTCAGAGAAAATACTAATCATCCAGCATTGGAAAGTGCCAGGAGCATTGCATAGGCCAAAGGGCATCCTCCTGTAGGCAAATGTGCCAAAAGGACAAGTGAATGTAGTCTTTTCTTGGTCCTCTGGTGCAATATGGATATGAAAATAACCAGAAAAATCATCAAGAAAACAATAATGTGACTTACCATCCAAACGTTCAAGCATCTGATCAATGACTGGTAAAGGAAAATGATCTTTTCTAGTTGTCTGGTTTAGTCTCTTGTAATCGATGCATACCTTCCAGCTATTCTGCACTCGTGTGGGGATAAGTTCATTATTTTCATTTTTAACCACTGTGAGTCCAGTTTTCTTTGGGACTACCTGCACCGGACTCACCCATTGACTATCAGAGATGTGGTATATAATGCATGCTTGCAAGAGCTTGGTCACTTCTTTTTTTTAAAATATCCAAAATTAATGGGTTAAGTCGCCTTTGGGGATGTCTAACTGATTTTACCCCATCCTCCAGTAGTAACCTATGCATACACATGGATGGGTTAATACTAGGAATATCAGTCAAGGTCCATCCGATTGCCTTCATGCGTTTTCTCAAAATCTGCAACAGCTTATCTTCCTGTTCATCTTCAAGTTTGGCTGAAATAATCACAGGTAACTTGCCACTTCCTTTTAAATAAGCATATTTCAAATTTTTAGGAAGTGGTTTAAGCTCTACAGTCGATGGTTGTTCAATGGAAGGTACAGCACCAGTGGCCGAAGCTAAGTCTGCAAAATCAATTATGTTAGTAGAAATATCGATATCAGTACAATGATCAACTTGCAAGGCAGCTTCGATCTCATCACACACAGAGCACAATTGAGTATCTGTACAGAGTTCACAAGTATAAGTATCGTCAAAACCAGACAATGAAGGAAAATCAGTGGCAAATATATCGGGGTAAGTGTCATCAACCAAATCAGCAAGCAATTCAATTTGAAAAATAAAATGCTCTTCCACGGGGTGTTTCATAGCATCAAAGATGTTAAATTTAACAATGCTATCACCAAATTCCATAGATAGAGTTCCAGCATGCACATCCATTTTTGTTCTAGCAGTTTTCAAGAATGGTTTGCCTAAGATGATAGGCGCCCTGTTGGACTTATTCTCTCCCTCCATGTCCATAATGTAAAAATCTGCATGAAATATCAATTCATTAACTCGAACAAGTACATCCTCCACAAGTCCAGCGGGACGAGAGCATGCACATCCATTTTTGTTCTAGCAGTTTTCAAGAATGGTTTGCCTAAGATGATAGGCGCCCTGTTGGACTTATTCTCTCCCTCCATGTCCAAAATGTAAAAATCTGCAGGAAATATCAATTCATTAACTTGAACAAGTACATCCTCCACAAGTCCAGTGGGACGAGCATTGCTCCGGTTCGTCAATTGAATGGTAACACCTGTACTTTGTAAAGGTCCAAGAGCAAGAGAGTTAAAAATAGATGTAGGCATAACATTAATGGAAGCTCCTAAATCTAACATAGCATTTTCAAATTGACTATTGCCTATGGTACATGGATTGGAAAAAAGTTCATGGATCTTTGCATTTCTGAGGCATGGGCTGAATGAGGGCTGAAACATTTCTCCCCATGTTTACTCTTTCATTTCCTTTTAACCTTCTCTTGTGTGTGCACAAATCTTTTAATTTTTTTGCATATCTTGGAATCTGTTTAATTGCTTCAAGAAGGAGAATATTCACTTCCACCTTCCTAAATGTATCTAGGATCTCGTTGTCCATATATGCCTCGTCCATTTTCTTAGTCTTCACTGCCCTTTGAGGAAAAGGAAGTGGTACATTTTGCTCAACATCAACAGTTTCATATATCAAAGTATCCTCAGCAACCTTGTAATTTTTCACTACAGTTTCAGGTACCTTTGGTATTTCAACAGCTTTCCAAGACCTCAATGTAATTGCACTAACATTGGGAGCATTTGGATTTACTACTGACTGTGCAGACAATTGGTTTGACCCCTGAGCAAGTAATTGATTGATTGAAGTGGCTAGCTGACCAATCTTTGTTTCCAAATTTTGAATGGTGGAATATGTTCTTTGTTGAAATTGGAGATTCTGGACAGCCATCTGTTTAACGAGGTCCTCTAATGAAGGTGCATTGTTTTGCTGTTGAGGAATATTTTGTTGTTGCTGCCTAGGTTGTTGTTGTGCAGATGAATTCCCCCATCTCAAGTTGGGATGATTTCTCCAACCAGGATTGTACCTGTTAGATGATAGATCATAGTTGGCTTGAGGATTGTATGTATTTGCTACATATGCTTGAGGAGCATCAGCATTTAAGTCTTCTTGCAATGTAGGACATGAATATGAAGGATGCTCTGGAGAAGTGCAAATACCACATACAACTGCTTGGGTTTTACCTATTGGCAATAGTTTTACTAAAGATGTAAGCTCATCAAGTTTTCCTTCTAAATTCTTGTGGGAAGAAGCTTGAATTTCATTCACACCCTTTGTCAACACTGTTGAATTATTTCTAGTTGTAAACTGCTGAGAATTAATGGACATGTTCTCAATCAAAGCCCTTGCCGCATATGGGGTCTTATCGACAAGTGCTCCTCAACTAGCTGCATCCAAAATGCTTCTATACATAGGTAGCAAGCCTTCATAAAAATATTGGATGAGCAATTGTTCAGAAATCTGGTGATGAGGACAGCTTGACACTAATTTCTTGAATCTCTCCCAATACTCAAGTAATGATTCCCTGTCAATCTGCCTGATGCCACATATTTCTTTTCTGATTGAAGCAGCTCTTGAGGCAGGAAAGAATTTTTCTAGAAACAATATCGTGAGATCATTTCAACTTGTAATAGAACCTGGTTGAAGGTAGTATAACCAGTCCTTGGCAGCATCTTGGAGTGAAAATGGGAAGGCTCTCAACTTAATGTTGTCTTCTGTGACTCCTTCAGGCTTCATGGTAGAACACACAACATGAAATTCCTTCAAGTGTTTGTGGGGATCCTCGCCTGCAAGACCATTAAACCTTGGAAGCAAGTGTCTTAAACCAGATTTAAGTTCAAATGGTACAATAACTTCAGGATATATGATACATAATGCATTATAATTGACATTAGGTGCATCAAGTTGTCTTAAGGTTCTATTATTCGCATCAACCATATTTTGCAACAAGTTGTCAATTTCAGTATCTCACTCTAACTCATTAACACTAGCAGCTCTATTAAGTCTTCGACGTAAATGAAATGTCCTATCTATTTCAGTTTCAAGAGAATGAAGATTCACAGAACTAGCCCTAGTCATGCATCATCATAACAATGCAATACAAAATAACAATTTTGAAAATTCCAACAATGTCCCAAATGCTAAAATTGAAGTGAAAAATCGAAAACCCTATCAATTAAAATCCAAAAAATATAAAAATAGCATCAAAAGTTTCTAAAATTCAAATAAAGGCAACACCATTTTTTTTGGAATTTTTGGAGAATATGAAAAATTTAAAAAATTAAAAATAAAGTCTAGACGAAGGAACTTGAGATTTTGGCCGTCGTTTCCGTAAAAGAAACTTCTACGGAGTCCAGTTCCTTGATTTGTTTCTGATTTTCTAGCGAAATTTTGGAGCAATCCGAGACAGTCGCCTAAAACAGGGTTAATATTATTATCAGAGAGTCCCCGACAACGGCGCCAATTTGATCCACTGTCGCACACGGGTCAAATACAATTGATAAAATGTAAATAAAGGTAATAACTCGAATCGTTTCGCAAGGACTTCTGATATAGTAATAATAACCGAATTGAAAATTGAAATTAAAAAGGGATCTTTTAGATTTTTGTTTTAACGGATGAGCAAAACAATTAATCAACTTATTCGAGTTTCAAACCTATCACAGATTCTATCAAAGAATTTAATTCCTAATTTGTGATTCTATTCTTATTGACTATAAAATTGATCAAACAAGCGTAATCAATCCTATGTGAATTTGGTTTCTTTGATAGGATTAAGCATCACAATCATCAAAATATTATAATTAACGATCAAGCGTCACAAAATTATAATTCAATTAAATTAGAAACCGAAACCAAATTCTGTCAAATAAATTTAATCAATCCTATTGAAATTCAATTTAAGCAATCAAAATATCAATATAATCAAATAAACAAGAATAAAATCATGAATAGAAATTGACAGTGTAACCTGAATCTCAAGGTGTTGATGAAACTCTGAACTCGTGGATTAATCTTATAAAATTAGCCTTCCATGAAGTTAAAATAAAACTGTTTATTTCTTGTAGCAATTTGAATCCTAATTTTTCCGTCCTTGAAAAGAAACAAAACTGCCAATATATAGTACTTGTTATGGGACTTTAGGGTTTAGGGTTTAAAAACAAGTGGCCCGCTAATTAAAATTATTACAAATATCCAGATTACGAAATTTGCAATTTCGGCTCAGTGAAGTTTGGGATTGGTTTTTTCTTCCAACACAAATGTTGTAGCTCAGATTTTTATCTTTCCAACGCCTGCTCATATGTGCCAATCCGATATCCATAGCTCATGTTATGACCTACAGAGCGAGAAAGAGTCAAAATATAAATAATGAAATTAAAATGGAAATAATAAAATTATAATTCAAATTCGACCCAAAGTTTAGAAACAAGCTAAAAATATTAATCTAAGCTATAAAGAGCTTTTAAATTACCAAACTAAAAAGCTAAAAACATGTGCCCAAATGCTACGATCAGTGTTGTATCTTTGAAATTGAAGAAACAACAATACTAACTCAGTCCACTATGGAGTCTGAAATGATAGCACTAGCTACTGCTTGTGAAGAAGCGAGCTGGTTAAGATGCTTGTTAGCTGAGATTCCTTTATGGGATAAACCTATGTCAGTTGTGTTGATCCACTATGATAGTACCGCGGCTATTGCAAATGTTGAGAATTATATTACAATGGTAAGAGACAAAATATAGGCCGTAAGCACAACACTGGTAGAGAGTTACTTTCTAAAGGAGTTGTTATAGGGGATCATGTACACTGATGATAATTTAGCAAATTGTTTGATGAAAGGATTAGCTAGAGAGAAATTTCTAAATACATCCAAAAGGATGAGACGACTATTGCCTATAGAGTCACTCATGATGGTAACCCGACCTAAAAGATTGGAGATCCCAAGAATTTGGTTGAATGGGTGATAACAAGTCGTGAAGTGATATGAGATGAATATACTATTATAAATCAAAGATGCGTGATTCCTTAAGCGATGATAGGATGAGGTAATAGAAACTCTTAATGAGATCTATACTTTATGTTGAGTGGAGTACCTAGCTACACGAGTACTCTTGATAGACTCACATATGTGAATGCGGAAGTGGGGCGGCTTCCTATACTGGTATAGATGTGCAGGACCATTAATGCACATGCTTTTGAAAATACACCCTATGAAAATATTTGATGTCAGAGATAAAGTTCAAGACTCCGAGTCACTTTTGTTGAATATGAATCTTACTTACTATGCAAAGGTTTAAGTCAAAAGACACATATGCTTATGCACAATCTTATAGAAGTGTTTGACGCTACTTCAGAAACATTTTTTTAATTCAAGTGCGGGATTGCTGGAATATAAAGTATGTTAGTGTGTGAATTTAAAAATTTATTGAAGTCCCACATTGAAAATTGTCATATATTTAGTAGTTTTCAACTCTATAAATACTTAACTCCCACATTGAATAGTTAACATATGTGGTTTTGCTTCCATCACTATATAAAGATTATCAAACTCTTGTGAAAAGGACACCAAAGTTGGATCCATTTCTCAACTTTCTCTGGTCTCCCTTTTTTTCTGCTCGATGTATTTTCGAGCCACTTCTCTCTTTTCTTTATGTCCCTTCGATTTTTTGTTGTTTTAATACCACTTTCTTTTAGAGTGATTTTTGTGTTGTAGTGCCTTTGTTTTTGAGTGGTCCTAATACCACTTTCCTTTTAGAGCGGTTTATGTCGTAGACCCTTCGATTTTTTAGAGAGGTTTTTATGTCGAGTCCTTCGATTTTTGAGTGGTCATAGATATTGTAAGTTGGGACCTTTTACATCAATTTTTAAAACCACCATAAAAAAAACATTTTTTCAACTGTAACACCATAAGTCAATTCTTTACATGCTTTGACCAAAAATCAGTGTTATAAGTGTTGTTCTCATACATGTTTTAATTAAAAACGGGTGTTATACACGTTATTAAAAATCAATTCAACTAAAAGGAACTTTTTTTGGTAAGGTAGAATATTCTATGCTTGACCACTAGTAGAAAGTAGAAAAGAGAAAAGGAAGGGCAAGATTAGTACTTGTTATGAGAGAAATAGTTGGTCACACTCTTCCCAACATCTTTTCATTTTAATCCCTATAAACAACTTTTTTTTCTTCCTTAACTATTTAAAATTCTCATTAGTAATATAAGGGTTTGGTGCTCATTAGAGTGACCCTTGAAACCAAGTTATAAGCCCAAAACTCATGGAAACTCACATTTGACTATTAAAAATCGTGCTATAAAGGAAGAGCTTGATCACGGTCAAATTAATACTTCAATGGCTATCATGTTCTTTGTGTTATGCATGCTCTCTATACTATCCACCTCTGCCAAGTCCACTAGCTCTTCTAGTTCACCATGCTTTTAGGATTTTATGTTTTAAGATTAAATATATTTAGTTTATATAAAATTTTAATTCTTTAATTTTAATTTTTGTAAAATAAAAATATATAATTTTTAGTTTTTATAAAATTATTATGCATACCGTTTTAGTATCTATTAGAATATCAATAAATAATTTTGAACGATTTTTTATATACATGTTTACAATATTTTTAAAAGTTAATCTATAAAAAATGAGCTCAAAATTTGGTTGTTGGATTCATATTTTCGTTACTTTTAACATGATATTTTTATATTTAATTAATCCCAACTTAAAAAAAAAATTTAAATTTTGTGGAGAAACTTTTTATAATGTTCAAACAAGCTTGCAAAAAATCATTCAAAAATTTTCAAGCTGAAGGAAAATTAAACATGTTTTATTTCAACATGGACTAACAGTACTTGTTAGATAATTTTGTAGGGACTAAAAGTTGTATTGTTATTTTATATGGACTAAAATTGAGAATTTGAAATTTTATAGGAACTAAACATATTTAACCTAACTTTCTATAAACTATTTAAAGTTTAAAGGGTTAAATAAGTTTTTGGTCTCTATAAATATACCATATTTTATTTTTAGTCCCTCTAAAATTTTTCTTCAAACAACCGTCTTTCAAATATTTTTTATCAACAATTTTGTTAACGTCTTTTAAGCCAACTCATGCGTGTCATTGGAATTTTTGAATAATTTTTTGAACGCATCTTTAGGATATTATAAGAATCTCTCACACAAAAATTTAGATTTTTTTTAACAAGAGACAAATTAAATATGATATTTTTTAAGCTTTTAACGCTTAAAAGTTCATTTTTAGTTAATCTTTTGTTATAAAATTCTAAATTTTAGTAGAAGAGGTTCTTATAATGTTCTAAACATACCTGAAAAAATAATTCAAAAATTCTAATGATATACATGAGTTAGATATATAAAACATAGGGATCATAGCAAAACATGATATATTTATAGGGACCCAAAAACTTATTTAATCCAAATTTAAATTAAGTGATTTATATATCCCAAATTGTACATTGCCATTCTCGCCTGATGGACAAGTGATTATTCCATCACCATGCATCCTTCGAATATATTTTAAGGTATATATTTGGTCGATGTAAAAAGTGTAAACGTTTTATACTATAAATTAATTATAATCGTTAGATAATTAGTAAGATTTGTTTTTGTCCTTTTCATTATTACTTCTAAAGTCACATACATGATTCATATTCATATGTTCTAGAGCCACTCTATAAATTTGTTTACATTGTTAATGCATCAAAATTGAATTCATTCTCATTTCACACCTATTATTACATTTTTTGAGTCATATTTATTAGCTCTCTAGATAAAAATCATACACGAGAGGAAAGTTAAGAAAAATATATTGATATCATATTGGATACTGGTAAAATTGTTAAAGTACGTCAAACGATACATAAGTTTTATATAGCTAATGGGTAACAAATAGTTAGTATAACTAACTATATTAACTAACTAACAATATTAATTTAAATTGTATAACTAACAAACTAATATTTCTAATATTACATCGTAAGAAGAAATATATTTACTACACTTTTAGCTTAGAAATTACATAAAAGAAATGTAAAAAATACATCGACAACAAAGAATATGAAATATTAAAATCTATCAACTATTTTTTTTAACCATCACATTTCTTTTATGGATAGAATCTAGCATTCCAATTAAGGCTAGAAAGAAAGAAATTTTACTTAACCATCCTTTTTTTTTATAGATGTGGACATAAGCTAAAATGATAATTAGGTGGATTATAAAATGAAGAAGAATGATATCATCAAATTTTTGGTGTTCTTGAAAAACTTAGACAAATATTTGATTTTGATCAAATAACCCAATCAACAACTTTTTTATTGAATCGGTGAGATACAACTTTGATAAGGAGGTTTTGCTAAAGAAGAACTTCTCGAGTTTCAATAGATGTCTTCAAAATTCTATTTTATTTTTATATCAACTCTTTTCAATAGAACTTGATGTGGCTAAACCAATATAAAAAGATCTGCCATGCACTATGAAATTATTATTATTATTATTATTATTATTATTATTATTATTATTATTATTATTATTATTATTATTATTATTATTATTATTATTATTATTATTATTATTA
>NC_021162.2:21878863-21906240 GCF_000331145.2 Cicer arietinum | reverse complement strand
TTGTTGTTGTTGTTGTTGTTGTTGTTGTTGTTGTTGTTGTTGTTGTTGTTGTTGTTGTTGTTGTTGTTGTTGTTGTTGTTGTTGTTGTTGTTGTTGTTGTTGTTGTTGTTGTTGTTGTTGTTGTTGTTGTTGTTGTTGTTGTTGTTGTTGTTGTTGTTGTTGTTGTTGTTGTTGTTGTTGTTGTTGTTGTTGTTGTTGTTGTTGTTGTTGTTGTTGTTGTTGTTGTTGTTGTTGTTGTTGTTGTTATCATTTGCAAATATTTGACATGAAGAGCAAGCCAAATTTTGTGTAGCAAAATGAAAAATCAAAGCTGAGTATAAGCAAAAATTTCTCATGTTGAGACAGACAGAGAGACAGAGAGACAGAGAGACAGACAAGATAGACAAACAAGATAGACAGACACGAAAAACAAACAAGATAGACAGACAAGATAGACAGACAAGACAAACAGACAAGATAAACAGACAAGATAGACAGACAAGATAGTAGTGATATTTGTGGACCATTTGAAGTACCATCATTAGGAAGTAATAAGTACTTCATAACTTTTGTTGATGAATTTAGTAGAATGATGTGAATTTATTTGATAAAAACCAACAATGAAGCATGGGAAATCTACATGAACTTCAAAATAAAAATGGAGAAACAATCAAGG
Organism: Cicer arietinum; assembly: GCF_000331145.2. Lineage (NCBI taxonomy): Eukaryota > Viridiplantae > Streptophyta > Magnoliopsida > Fabales > Fabaceae > Cicer > Cicer arietinum. The sequence continues at coordinate 21,905,585 of NC_021162.2, read as the reverse complement.
TGCTAAGAACAGATGGCTATGGTGAGTATACATCACATGAATTTAAGGAATTTTGTGTTAAAAATGGAATTCAAGAAGAGGTGACTTCTCCTTACACACCTCAGCACAATGGCTTGGCTAAAAGAAGGAATATAACCATGTTAGACATGACTAGAAGTATGCTAAAGGAAAAAGGATTGCCACACAAATTCGAGCGTAAGGCTGCAACAACATATTCCTACATCTTAAACAAGTGTCCAACAAAGAAGTTTCCAAAGAAAGTACTAGACGAGATCTCGAGTGGAAGAAGACTAGTAGTGGGGCATCTGATGACATTTGGTAGTCTATGCTTCAAACATGTGCCAGACTAGAAGATAAAGAAATTGCAGGATAAAAGTAAAGTCATGATACTAGTTGGATATCATCTAACTGGTGCATACAAGCTCTATGATCTTGCCATAGGCAAAATAGTAATCTACAAGTAGGTGAAGATCATAGTACAAGAAAACTAGGACTAGAAATAGAAGGAGACCAGCAACCAGTACTGGAAATAAATTGCTAGCAGCGAGCACTAGGACTGGCAACAGGAGACCAGCAACACATGCCAGCTTACACAAATGCCTTTACATGTACAAGATGATCATCTTACCAGTATAGACATAGTTAAAGAAAGGATAAAGTCAAGAAGATCTTAGAGGGCAAGACAACCACCAACACACTTAAAAGACTTTGAAGTATATAATGATAGTGACATTGACAAGAGCGGAGACCTAGATCACTTTGCCTTGTTTGCAAATACAAAATCCTTGAATCTTGAAAAAGCCTTGAAGAAAGGACTCTGGAAGAAAGCATGATAGAAGAAATCAAAGCAATTGAGAAGAACAGACCTAGTACCTAACTGACTTGCCTCCAAAACATATGTAGATTGGAGTAAAATGGGTCTACAAACTCAAACTGAATCCTAATGGAACAGTTGCCAAATACAAAGCTAGATTGGTGGCCAAAGGATTCTTACGAAGGGAAAATATAGATGATTGTGAAGTGTTTGCTCCAACGGCTAGAATTAAAACAATCATACTAGTGATAACACTGCCCTGTACTAGAGGTTGGCTGATGTGCCAGCTTGATGTCAAGTCTTCCTTTTTGAATGGATTTCTAGAAGAAGAAGTGTATGTTTCTCAACCACCAGGATTTGTGATTAAAGGGAAATGAGGAAAAAGTGCTCAGATTGAGGAAAACCCTTTATGATTTGAACAAGCCCCAAGATCTTGGAACAAAAGAATTGACTCATTCCTAATATGGAGTTTATGTAAGGCATTACACACTGAATGAAGGGATCACAATGATCCTATTGTGCCTATATGTTGATGACTTGCTGGTAACTGACAACAACAGGAAGGCAATTGAAGAGTTTAAAGAAATCATGAAGGATGAGTTTGAAATGTCATATTTGGGAAAACCAAGCTATTTTTTTGGCATGGAATTCAGTGAGATAGAAGGAAGGTTGTTGATGCATCAGAAGAAATACGTTGGAGAAAATCTAAGAAGGTACAATATGGCTGACTGCAATCCTAGTGTCACTCGAATTGAGATCAATGCTAAGTTGGGAAAAGAAATTGAAGAATAGCTGGCTGATGCTACACTATTTAAGTAAGTTGTTGGTTCCCTAAGGTACTTGTGCAATATAAAACCTGATATCTGCTATAGTGTAGGTGTTATTAGCATATTCATGGAGAATCCCAAACATTCCCATTGGATGGCAGCCAAGCGAATCATGAGATACATTCAAGGCACATTGGAGCATGGTATTCTGTTTGCAATAGATTTAAAGCAAGAAAATGAAGACTTGGTAGGCTATTCATATTCTGATTAGTATGGAGAAAAGAGTGATAGAAGAAGCACATCAGTCTATGTATTCAAGTTCATGAAATCTCCTATAGCATGGATCTCAAAGAAGCAACCAGTCATAACATTGTCATCGTGTGAGGCTGAGTACATTGTTGGCAACTATGTAGCCTGCCAAAAAGTGTGGATGGAATCATTTACAGTAGAATTCAGAATTGAAGTATGCACGCCAATACCATCGATGATAGAAAACATCTTAGCCATAAATCTAGCAAATAATCATGTGTCTCATGAAAGAATCAAACACATTGAAATAAGGTTTCACTTCTTAAGAGAACAAGTTGGAAGATGCAAGCTAAAACTCATATATTGCGAAACTGAAATTCAATTGGTTGATTTCATGACAAAGGCATTGAGGACAAGTAGATTTGAGGAATTAAGAGAAATGCTAGGTGTAGTATCACTTAGATACTTGAATTAAGGAAAATGTTAGATTACTTGTAATTCAAGTAATGTGTTAGTTACATATGATAACTAACTAACTAACCACTTGATTAGTTATTTAGTTGGTTAGAAGATAAAGACATGTATAAATAGCATAGCTTTATCAATGAAAAGTATTGAATTCGTTTCAAAGTATATACATTTTATGTCTTGCTTGCTGCACAAAAAACAGTTTGAAACTTGGAAATTTTCTTTAACAAATGTTACCCTCTGATGCAGTCAGAAAAAGTCATTGTTTCCCATAGATATGTTGCTTCACTGATGGTGTGACAATATGAGAGATGAATAAATTTATTTGTGATTGACAAATAAAGAATAAAAATATTTAAATATTGTTGTAAAGAGAATGGAATTGTAAACACAATGGTTTAAATGAAGAGTAATTTTAGAAGAAAAAAACCAAACTACGTTAAAATATGGTTTTCCATTCATATCTTGGTATAGATGAGTATTACGCAAATTATCATTGCAACTTCTACAAAACTACATGAAAATACATTTATCCTTTTATAAATTGGTATAGATGAGTATTACATAAATTATTATTGCAATTTCGTATAATTAACAATATTACAATAATAAGTTTACGAAAATTTAGTCTATGGTACATATTTTTAAGTTCGGAATTTTTTTTTATCTTAAAACTAGTTGTTAAGTAAGAATTCACAAATTATTTTGTGAAATAATTGTTTACTGACATTATATGTTTTGGTTAATTTATCATCTTTCTTTGGTGTTGTAAATTATTTGAAGATTAATCAATAAGTTTATTTATTGACTTGTCAAATAAATAATTACACATTAATTCTCTAGATCAGTTATACCATTGATTATTTCTCTTTTAAAATTTTGAAGTATGTGTTGTGCATTTATCATTAGAGGTTTCTTCGTGTAATCACTTAATAATGCATAATTTGAAAAATATTTCTACTATGTTGTAAAACTAGTTGTATCTATCAACCTCCTCTAGATACCAGATCATACCGGCTAACAAAAGGATAATGCAATGTAATAGAAACAACTTATTCGCCTCTTCTGTTGGTTGATACCAACACACTGAAACAGAAAACGGAGAACGTTCTTGGTTTCTGACCAGAAAACGGAGAATGTTCTTGGTTTCTGACCAGAAAATGGAGAACGTTCTTGATTAGTTAAATCAACAATTTAACTTATCTATTTAACTTGATAATCAAACAAAATGAAATTAAATAGATAAGGGAAGAGATATCACATAGAGATATATCTTGGTTCACCAAATCCGGGTTACATCCAGTCTTCACAACCGTGAGATTTTTCACTAAGTGTTCAAAACGGAGAACGTTCTTTGTTTTTAAACGACCAGTCAAGATCAACCTTGATCTGTTACAAGCTTCACATTTCAACCTAGAAAGGATTTTTACAATCACCTTTCAGCATTGAAAGGATTTTTACAAACACAATCAATCTAACATAAAAGATAGACTTGAGTTACAAATGATGTGCATGATAAAAGTGTTTGGGATCTTGAAACTTCTCAACACTTGTTTGAGATAAATGAAAGACAAACTCAGTATGTAATGATCCAAAGATATAGTGAAGAGAGCTGGAGTTTGCTTGAAGAGTTTTTTTGACTTGTTACTTGAACAACTGTTGGTAAATTTGTAAATTGAACTCTTGCCTTCCTCTTTCAATTGATCTTCAATTTATAGATGTTAAAAGGCTTTGAACATTTAGTTTAAAATGATTATATCCGTTGGACACACTTCCCAAGTGTTAGATATATTTTAAAGCAATTAAATTTGTGTTTATTTGTTGTCCAAAACGTTCTTGACAAAAAGAAGAACGTTCTTGCTTTTGGGTTTAATGGAAAACATGAATGAGTGGGTGAATGAGTTGTCACGTGTCAGTTGGAACTGCTTTGAGTCAGGTTTATGCAGAACTTTATGTAGAACATTGTAAGTACAATGTACTTGGTTCATTGCTCATAACTCATCAATTTGGAGGCCAATCTTGAGGTTGTTTTTCCACATTTGGTTATTGATCTCAAGTTATTGGCTTCACCAATGATTTGAGCAGTCTTGATACTCTTTAATATGTGATTTATACTGTGGAAAATTATCTCTTTTAATTCTGTCTTTAAAAGAGAATTAAAACCAGAATGTTCTTTTGTAAAATAAGAACATTCTTTGTTTTGTGTTTTGTATGAGTGTTGGATTGTGACAGCTGTTGTGTGTTAGTCATTTGTCTCAAAAACATGATGTGCTTTATGCAAAAAGGTGAGAAGCAATGTCCTTGCTGTCATGACTCTCATTTCTCATAGCTCATCAATTTGGAGATTGATCTTGATGTTTTTCTTTGCCTTTGTTGACCCTCTTTGATCGAATCTATCCAAAACAATCTTGTGTAGATTATTTAACTTCCTCTATGATGAATACTGATGTTTTGTAGTGTAGATAGATGTACTTTTGTAGCCCAGATCAATCTTAAATTACAACAGATTTTGCTCTTTGTAAACCAGAACGTTCTTGGATTAAAGTTGTAAAAACGGAGAACGTTCTTCGTTTCTGTTTTGAGTGATTGCTAAATTTTGACCATTCTGACAGCTGTTGCGTGCCAAGCTTTTTTGTTCTGTATGTGTGTTAGTGATGCAGGGACTTTATCATTTCTGTCCAGTTTGTACTTGATTACTTTAGTCATCAACTTTGAGGATTAGTCTTGCTTTTGATTCTTGATGCATTGCTTGTCTTGCAATGCTGGTTTAAAGAGCAGCAAAAATTATAGGAATGTTTTTATAAGCTCTTGATGATTCCCTTTCCAGTTTGGTCCTTTTTGAAGGACGCTGATGATCATCAATAGGAGTGCTTTGGGAAGGAGCGGCAGAGGTGCAAAAAGTGGATAAATAAGATAAGCCAAAAAGCAAGAGTGTTCAAGCTGAATCCAGGAACGTTCTTGACATCCAAGATCGTTCTTCGAATTGGAGATGAGCTAATTTGTACTTGTGATTTTGTCATTTGTTTGAGATGATTTCTATCTTTAAGTCTAGTGTGCAGGTCTTGATTGAAAGTACAACTTCAGTGTACTTTACAGCCTGTGAATTTGTACTTGCATTTGCCTCTCTTGAAGAATGATCTTGCTTTGTATTTTTCATGAAGCATGTCTTTGATCCTTCGAATTCTAGAAAAATAATGACTTAGATTGATCCTTGCTTATTCTTGATGAAGGTATGAGATGAATAAAGCTTTCAGGATCCAATCTTTCACAAAGAAAACTGATCATTCTTGTTTAAGACATATGTGGAAAACGTTCTTCGTTTTCCAGAAATATGTCAAAAACGATCTTCGTTTTACTGAAATATGTCAAGAACGATCTTCGTTTAACTGTTTTTTTTTTCTTGATTTTAATGAGATCTACTTTGAAATACTTGGTACCTAACTTGTTTTAACACACTCAAATACACACGTTAAATACCAAAACACTTAGAATCATAATTAGAATTCTTAATTAACTTTTTTGTTTGTTTTCATCAAAATATTAAATTGAGATTTTGTCTTAACACACACGAGTCAATTTATGAAGTTAAAAATTACTTGGATAAATTTTCTAATGCATTGCATGATGTTCAAATATGTACCTAATATTATGCATGTAATAATTCAAGAATAAAAAAAGGCATGCAAAACCATCTAATTAAAACATAGTTTTGACATATATAAAAAAAATAAGTTTATCCTAGGAAAACTTACATTCACATGTGTCAATACCTTCAATGGAATCCTCAGAAATTTCACAAGGGTTTGCATTTGAATGAGATTTAATCCAAGTTTTTGAACTTATATGCCTTTATCATCAAATTCTTGTCCACCCTTTGCATGGACATTATTTGAGATATCTTCAAACTCTATTAACCCTGTGACGAGTCTGCCGTATGGTCAAATTGCATTTGGTCATCCTGATACTAGTTTGAATGTGACCAGCGCTACTATCACGACTTAGTCAAGTAAGGTAAATCATGAAAATATCAATGTGTTTCCAAATATGTTGAGCGCTATGGGATACTATTTCATAATACCTTTTTCCTTAATTATAAACATTTATTGACAAAAAATATCCCTAAATATAAATCTATTTTCAATTTACTAGATGCATTTATTATTTTTCTCAAACATAACTTTTATTAATTTATCTTGGAATATGAAAAGTCATTATTGAGTACATCAATAAAAAAGCGAAATTTTAGTCATTTTTCTAAACAAAATAAACACATTAATTACACTACTAAATTTTCTTAATAAAAGTATAATTTGCAATAGAGACTTATATTTAGGGATGGAAGAAGTATATTCTAAACATAATGGATTTATGTTGTTGAAGTGATCAACTAATTCTTATTACTAATCATGAGGTATAGTAAATGGATTTATGTTGTTAAAGTATTCTCATTTTAAAATTGTTTTTTTTTTTTATAAATAAATTATACGTACGGTATGGTCCAATATAATGTAATATAAAAACATACTATTATATCACTTGGTGTACAATACATGTCAGTAGAAAATCCCATGACACGAAGTTCATTTTCAAATTATCGAAAATTGAATCTTGTTATTTTTCAATGCGATCTTTTTACACATTTGACAAACATTTTAATGAATTCATAATATGAGAGGACTTTATATAAGTAAAAAACAAGTCCAAATCTATTTCATAAATAAAATCCAAAGTTATTTTCTCTCTGGAGTTACCTAAAAAGTCTATATAAGCAACAAGAGTATTAACGAGTCTAATTAACTTTGTCGCAAAATGTGTATACATTCCGACATTTAGTAACTAATTCTACCAACTTCAACAAACCACTTGAGATGAAATGTAACTATTTTTAAGGTAGTGAGAGAGATTGTTACAAACAATATTCCACTTGAAAAGATCATAATCTAATAAAAAAAACTCTAAACCATAGTTTACTTAAATATAATAAAACTTACTACTTTAAATAAAATTACTACTCATAGATTTTCATAATTAGGTCTAATAAGTGAGAAATAATGTTCATCTTTAAGAGTTATAACTCAATCTAGAATATACCTTAATCAATTAGCATTATTGAAAGTGAGAGAAATAAACACAGAAAAAGTGGTTGAATTGTATTTTAAAATATTCTCTCTTCAACACCCCTTTGTCGCAAAATGTATAAATACATTCGAACATTTAGTAACTAATTCTACCAACTTCAACAAACTACTTGAGATGCAAATGAGAGTCTTTAATAGGTGCTCCACTGAATTATCCAATTTATTGTAGCCTTTAAAACATAATTGGCTTGAATTTAAATTGAGCAGCGTCTATTTTAGGCCTCACAATGCTAGTGTGTAGGGTATGAAAGTCAATTTCATCATATTCTTTGATCCCCCTTTCCTTATCATTAGTCATGTCAATGATATCATGCCCATGATCAGCTAACTACCGATGCCCTACATTCCCTCCAACTCCAACCATATGATCTTCTGGTCTTAAGCTTATGATATGGTCAGGTCTAAGTTCAAACGATAATTGTGTCTCATTCATACAGTTAATTTCAAGAACCCATATTTGATTCACAAACACCACATTGTTAGTAACAAAATCAAACAAGCTAATTAAATATGGATTGAAAACCTATAACACTATTCAATCCTCGAAAACAAAGCCACAAACTTGTTGTGTGAAACATATGCTAATGTTAGTGCAGACTGTCTAAACAAGTAGTAAAATAAGATCATTTCACGAGGATTGATTATGTTCTAAAGTTCAACAATTTCCTAATTTAAATTAATTTGGTTGAATGAAAAGAGGAAAATATTTGGTTGTGCAATTAAAAGTTAATTGATAATCAAATAAAAGTGAGATAATATTTGCCTAAAAGTCAAGTGGGTAACCGGTAGTTAAGGATTCAAATAAATATATTTATATGTGTTATAATATTACATGTTATAGCATTCACATGACCAAAATGACCTATAGGGTGTTCCAATAATCCTCTTTATGATTTTCATTGGACTAATATTATTCCTAGACTCATGCTTCAAATTCAATCATGCTTCATTTAAGTTAGTTAGCTTCCCTATGAACTTAAGTATTATTCCTAGAAATTTAACATCAACCATATTTCTTTACATTTGACTTAATATATATTAAACTAATCATTTCCTTCATTTTCTCTTTTCCAAGTTCAAAAGATTAACCAATAAAACTTAAGTGATCAAGTTATGGTTTATAGATATTATTAAATTAGCTTGTTTAAAAGAAAGTTAAACACAACACATCATATTAACATATTAACTTCATTAAAAAGAATACAAAATACAATGATAGATGAAACATATTATTCTTCATCTTCCAAAATGAAAATCCCTTTTTTTCCACCAGAATAATAGTGTATGCCTTATTTTCAGAAGATGCCCATTTATACAGAATACACTTTCTCTTACTTATGGGCCTTTTGTCGTATTTGTCACAAAAAGACCTTGGCCCAATATATTAAAGGTTTGGACAACTATCAAAAGCTTTAAGTGTACTCTTCACATGAGTGGGGTCTCTTATGACTAACGAATTCACACAGCTCATCTAGAGCCCCACAAGTCTGCTTGATACTTGAATGTCCCAATAATGTTCCCATGTGCTACAACATTCTGAAGCCTTTTTCTAAGACATGGATAATTCCTAATACCATACACAAAATCAATAAAACCAAACATTTGTAATACCCATAATCATGCATCTAGAAAATGATAATAAAGACATACATTATAATGTTTCATAGACAATCTAGTAGGTTCTCATAAGATATAAGCATTAAATGTCATTGTAAGTACTCACGATATAGTTTACAAAACATCCTCTAAAGTACAATTACACAAAAATACTAAGTATATCATAATAATGAACATCATCCTCTATTTGTATAACAACCCTCTCAACTACCTTGGGAACATTTATTAAATTTAAGTATTAGAATTTCTAGAATTTTATTAATTGTTAATTATGTGTTTTTAGTAATATTAAATTAGGAGCAAGGGTATAATAGGAAAGTAGTAGTATTAACAAGTCCAAGTGGTAAAGATAGAGCTTACAACCTTTACTTCTCTCTCTTTCTCATTCTTTCACGTGTTCTAACCCATCTTCCACCTTTATTTCTTTCATTTTTCAGTAACACACTCTCAAAGCATTCTGAAAAAACCAATACCAGCTATTGTTCACCTTCTTTTCCAAATCCTCCATTCTTCCTTCTCTCATAAATCCTCCAAATACTAAAAGTTCATTAAAATCCCCAAAGCTGCTCAACAACCTTGCATGCGAGGATCTCCTTCTTTATCCTTGTGAATCAACACAAATTAGTCAAACAGGGAAACCGTTTGCAAGAGGAGCTTAGAGCTACTTCGAACCAGAATCATCTTATTCTTTAGTGTTGTTTCAGTGAGTTTTGTTACAATAACTTATTTTTAGCATGAGGGTTATGGGGGGTTTATTCATTGAAATCCTTTATTTCTTGTTAGAAATTATTTTGGAGATTGTAAGGTTTGAAAGAAATTAGATGCACAAGAGAAATGAAATCTTTAGCATATAGGTGGTTTGAATCTGCACCCAAATGATTTAAATTGACATGCATGTGGTTTGTATAATTGTTGTGCGTTGTTGTGTTAGTGATTTAGGAATCCCTTAATTCTGGGATTTGAATTTTAGTGAAAGGTACAAATTCTATCCTTGAAGACAAATACACGTGCTTGGATGTTTTCCCCCTTGTCAATATATTTTGTCTTTGATGGTTGTATCTATTTCTGCTTCTGATTGCTTGTCGTAAAATTCTAAGTGTTTTTGCCTCTGGTAGTTTTCTTTATTTTTCCTTCGATGGCTATTGTTAAAATTCTAAGTATTTCAACCTCTGGTAGTTTTCTTCATTTTGCCTCTAGTGGCTATCGTTAAGTATTTCTACATCTAGTGGTTTTCTTCGTGTTGTCTATGACACTCTTTCTCTATTATTCTTCCTTTGATTTTATTTCTCTTTATTCTTCTTTTTCCTCTGACTCTTTCTATATTCTTCTTCCTCTAACATTTTCTCTTTTATTTATTCCTCTTACTCTGATAACTATTCAACATCCTCTGAAAGCGTTTTCTCTAACACTTCTACGAGACACGTTATGATACTTCCATGGGACACATTTCCTTTGATTATTTCTACGGCCTATGTTGCTCTGGTCATTGCATCCTCTAACCATGTTGCCTTTGGTCCATGCATCCTCTAACCACGTTGCTTCTGGTTCATGCATCCTCTGACCATTTTGCCTTTGGCCAATGTATCCTCTAACCACATTGTCTCTGGTCCAAGCATCCTCTAACTATGTTTCCTCTGGTCCATGCATCCTCTGACCGCGTTGCATTTGGTCTATGCATTCTCTAGTCCACGTACCCTTTTATCAATGTGCTTCTGTTCAGGGACTTATGATTTAATTCCCACCTGAATTTCAATACATTACTCAGTTGTTTATAATTGTGTTAGATGAATAATGTATTAATACATGACATAATAAAGACATTGCATACACAACATCTCAAGTTCAGTATATTCTCATTAATATGATCATGAATGGCCTTATTCACAGTGAAACATTTAGGTTGTTCCAGGCATGGAACAACAGGTAGAGGAGAACAATAAGGACGTTGGTTGGGTTTTGGCAAGATCACCTTTACCAATTAGATCCCAATTATCTTGGTGACCCACATCAAGATATTGGGTAACTTTTCCTTATTTTAAGGAAAAGATTTGAGGTTATGCATAATTTTCAAAATTTTTAATGAAAGAATGCATAATTTGAGGTCATGCATAATTTTCAAAATTTTAATAAAAAATTAAAGTTGAGAACTTCATCATGAGATGCATCATAATTTCAGAAGAACGGTTCTAGACTTCCTGGTATTTAAATTTGATATTTTTATTTTATGTTATGATCAAATAGTGGTTTTCATTTCCAAATGTAAAATATTAAGCATCTACTGAATAAATTGTAAATTATAATTGTTAAATTTGGTGACTCTAAATTATTATTTCATCTATATTTATTAAGGTGTATGGATTCAATTGTCAAGTTCTAGATGATTGGCATTGAGTCTTACAATTCATCCCGAGTTTATGTTTATCAAAACAATGGACATCGTGAGATTATGTTTATCAAACATTCCTTTTTATCAATCCAATTTCAAATTAATTGAATAGCTTTAACATAATTAATTTAAAATAGTACATAAATGTTAGTTCCAAGTCAGAGGGAAGTCTCGGTCAAATGAAGTTTAAGACAAGGGAAAATCTCAATTTGTGGTAGTTCAAGAAAGAGGAAAGTTTCAATTAGAGGGAGGTTTTGCTCGAAAGGAATCCCAATTAGATAGAATTCCAATTGGAGAAAGTTCCAATTGGAACCGAATTGGGATGTTTAGAAGGATTTTTCAAATAGAATCAACATAAAAAACTCAGAGTAAGTTCTAGACAGATTCAACATAGAATGTTCAGAGGAAGTTCCAGACATAATCAACATAGAATGTTCAGAGAAAGTTTAAAACATAATTAACATAAAGTGTTTAGAGGAAATTCTAGACATAATCAATATATAATGTTCAAAAGAAGTTTCAAACAAAACTAACATAGAATGTTCACATACCAGATACAATAGTTAACACAAGAGAGTCCACAAATATTCAACACTAAATCTTTCAATTCAATAGAAAACATAATTAACATAACATACATACAAAATGAAATCTTCAATAGAAAAAGATGTTGAAATCAACCCAAGAATCCAAATGCAATATGAAAAATCATTTATACTAGAAAAAGAAACACATTGTTTTACAAAGAAGAATTCCTCCTAACTCTTATTACTTCTGCCTCTACTTAGATAGATTGAATTTGAAATTCTCAAATTTGATCTTTATCTTCTTTTGGTGGTTCTTTGTGGTACAGATGATACTAAAGATGAGGGAAAAATATACGTGAGGCCATATTGAAGAGAAATAAATTCTGAAGCTTGGTGTCATGGAAGGGAGTTTTGTGAGGTACGGAGAAGAAGAGGCATGTGGACAATGAACAATAACAGAATGAGAGAATAAGTATTAGTGTTAGAGGTTTATTCTTTTAATGTCTTGATCTAGAACATTCAAGGGGTTGAAGATGAAAGGGTTTTTGGTTCCTCCATTTTTTTAATAAAGAAGAAAAGAATGCACAAAAAATAAGGGGGAACGTGTGGTAGGAGAAAAAAATCATGAAAATGTCAATGTGTTTCTAAATATGTTGAACGCTATGGGATTGTCTTATGAATTTCTAGCAAGTATCTAAAACCAAGTTTATGATAGTAATAAAGAAAATGTGAACATTTAAAAAAAAAGGCTTAATTGCAGTTTTGGTCCCCCTATTTTAGCTGAATCGTGAAAGTAGTCCCCCCATTTTGTTTCTCTCCAGTTTTGGTCCCCAAACAGAATTTTGGTCCAAAACTTGATGAAATTTCATTTTTTAAAGTTGTACTACACCATTTATGATCATAGATTTCAGGTACAATTGTTGCAAATAAAATCTTGAGGTATGATGTGACTTAAATAAATGCAAAAAAGATGAAATTTCATCAAATTTTGGACTAAAATTTTGTTTGCGGGACCAAAACTGAAGAGAAACAAAATTGGGGGACTAGTTTCGCGATTCAGCTAAAATAGAGAGACCAAAACTGCAATTAAGCCTAAAAAAACAAATGGGAGTACTAATAACATCATTAATACAAACTACCAATAATTCATGCACTGCATCAGCAACACAAATGGAAAGATTAAATAAAGCATTAGGGGTAGTAACTCTTGAATAAATAAATGCCCAACAAGGGCAATGAAATGTAGTTCATATAAAACAACCTTAAGTCGAAGTCGAAATAGAGCTTTCTCGGGATTACAATGAAAATTATACTGTTAATGTGATGAATAATCAACCACCAAGATTACAATATGGTAATGTACCAATGATACACATGAATGATGCAAATGTGCATAATCTAGTAGTAAATAGGTTGATATAAAATATTATTGTTAATCAAACACAAATTAATGTAAAATCAAGTTTTCCAACATGCTCTTGATAGGTTCAGCCTAAATATTGAATATGAAAATCAAAGATACTTCGCATCACCTTTCACAAATTTGGCTCAACAAACTGAAATCGCAATAGGGATAAAAAAATCTAAACATATAAAGTTTTCAGGGGAAAATAGGAAATCTACTATAGAACATATTTCTAGATACACCATATAATTAGAGGAATTTGTCCATGATGAAAAACTTAAAATGAAGTTATTTGGTCCATATAAATTTCCTAATGTTGGGAGAAAAAAATCGAAAAATTGAATAAATTGGAGGTAAGAAGAATCAAGAGATTTGGCAGAGTAAAAGATAGATCCTCTTTATAGCCGACAATCTTTAATTACAATTAGGAACTAAATCCTATTAGTACAAAATGTACATGTTTGATATAGCAAAGGGTGATAAGATAATTGACATTTTGTTGAAAGATAAGCAATTTAAATTGTAGGAAATCATAAGTTAATAAATCATGAAGATAGATAAGGCTGCAATATAGCAAATTTCATAATTGAACCCATCCAAGGTGTAGCCAATTGAACCTTCAATTGCATTTCAATGGAACAATAATTCTCAACCTTAGATTGAAGACAAAATGCTTATTCTTGATTATTTTCTTGAATGAACGAATGATAAAGAATGAATGAAAGTGTTCAACCTTAGATTGAAGGAATAAATCAACATTTAAAGAGACATAATTTAGTTATGAAAGGAAAATAGAATATAAAAGAAATTATTGAATTTTAGTTGCCAAAATTGAACTCTACACACAATATAAATTGATTCACAACTTGCATGAATCAATTCATAAGTTTTGAAGAACCCAATATATCTATCAGATAAGTTTCATGAATTGACTTATGCTTTAAATTAACCAACTTTGGTAATTCAATTCATACACTAGACAAATTCATTCACATGTATCAAACATCCTTATTTGATTTAAGGACCTCCGTAAGTGTATTCATACATGCATATATGAGTCGATTTATGAAGTTAAAAATCAATTTGAAAATGTATATCATGTATTGCATGACTTTGAAACATGTTTCAATCATGCACCTAAAGTTATGCTTGATAAAATGAGGTTTATAATATGATGTTCTTATTCAAGTACTCTAGTGGACATTGAGAATTGAAAAATCAACAAACGCAAAAAAATCATATATTTAATACCTAAATTTGGCATACATAAAAACATTAATACTATCTTAGGAAAACTTACATTCACATGCTCTCCTTTTTTATGATCACAAAATATGCAAAACTTTGTTGATGAACTTCTCAAGTAAATCTTCTTAGTGTGTGCATGCATAATTTCTTAAAAACTTAATACAATTTCTACAAATTTTGTAGTAAATTTGTCCCCCTTCGACATTATATGAAGAAAGTAGCAGCAACAATATTAGAATTATTGAATAGTCCTTATGAAATAAATATAACCATAAGCCTAAATAACGCACCCATCAATGCACATCTACTTAAAAAATGAGCAAATACTCATTGTACCAGCACAAACTGAAACGCACCGTTTCATTTAAATAACAAAATATAATAATAATAATAATAATAATAATAATAATAATAATAATAATAATTATTATTATTATTATTATTATTATTATTATAAATAAATAAATAAAACAACCCCAAAAAAAAATTTCCACCCCACCCTACTTCTTTTTCTTTTTTTCTTTTCTCCTTGCTTCTTCTCACTCCACAACACAAATTGCACGCATAATCCCTCAACCCATAAAATAAATTTAACATCACCAAACACATAATTTCTCATACTCCTACAAGTGTTCTTGATTAGGATTTTGAGGTTAGAGTTAATGAGTTAAGGAAGGAATAGAGTACCCATTTTTTTAAAGGTGTTTATTGAGATTCTTTGAAGTAAATACAAAATTCTAATGCTAAGTATCAATTATTAGAAAAATGTGGTTTTATTTAAAAATCTTATTTTGGTGGTTAGAGTAGATTTTAAGGATTTGTATCGTTTCCTGTAGTTTGCTAAACTTTAGAATAATTTTTCTAAAGTCTTGAGAATATTTTTGATACTTAGATTTGTTAACTGAGGTTCTGCTTGCTACTCTGGGAGTTGTTGGAGAACAAACGTAGTCAATTCTTCATAGTTGTGTGTAGATGACGATCATTGTCACATATTTTTATTATACTATAATTATTATTTTACTCATTATTTATATTAACCTATTTATTTAAAAATTGAGGAACACAACCTTTGATTTTTTTCTATTTCATCCTTTATTTTTTTCTTTCATAGTCTTTGTTATAAAATATGATTATAGTTTGATTTATTTATGAGCTACAAAGTATTTAAATATGGAATTGATGTACAGTTGAATATGTTTTCTATAAGTTACGGTGAAAATAGAAATGATATTTAAATATGTGTTTTGGAAATCATTGTTATAATTATGAAATCATTGACAGAAATAGGGGAACCTAGTTACATTGTATTGATTAGGGAGAGTTACACGTTAGATGGAGTCGCCCCTATGAGAGATGTCATCATTAGGAAGAGAAGGCTATCAACGAGAAGTAAACTCTTTAATTGGTGTTTTATGATGCGTTATAGAATTGAGAGGAGAGGACTATCTGTTAGATGGACTCAACCCTATAGAAAATCTCACCCTTAAGAGGAGAGGTCTATCAATGAGATGAAGTCACCTATTGATTCTCAAAATTTATGTTTTTACTTGTTTGATTTTCTATGACTTTTTTTAAGGTTGCTCATTTTGATTTCACTTCTTTATGAATTAGATTTTAAATATTTCTACCTGAACGGCTAAATTATAGTTTAATGATTTTATTATGTGTATACTTTATTTGAGAATTATCTCTATTTCAGATAGTATTGTTTAACATAATTGCTACAAGATTGTAAAACAATTATTTGTGCATTTTTGTGTGTTTGCCTTATAGTTGATGGTAGTTGTTGTCTCCTCTTTAAGTCTTTGTGACTTACCTCTTCATATTGTTCATTTTTTTTCATATTACAGGCAACTGAATAGCAAACTGTTGGTAGATTCAAGTCTCAATCATTTTTTGGGTAGGCCTATTTGATCGAAATCTCGAGAAATATTATAAAGTTTTTTTGAAATGGTTGTTTATAACTATTTAATCACTTAATTGTTAAGTTAGTTGATAGACTTATCATACTAAAAATATAGTTTGTGTGTCTGTCATGGTGTTTGGTTTTTAGGTTGAGACACAAACCATAATAATTACACTTAAAGTGGAATCTAGAATACAAAGTTATTACAACCAAGGAAGCACCAGCTTAAATAAATCTGACACTATTTAATATATCATAAAAAATAAACAACTAGAATAAGATCAAAGGCATAATCATTCAAGAAGAAGGTATAATTATTACCGTTGTATATAGAATTTGAGCTGGATCTTTCTGAAAATGTTAGTTGCTCAGAAAATACATTATGAAATGAATTACTCAATATGCCTGATATGTTAAGTATTCCTAATTCATTTTATGCAACTAATTAAATGAATTTAAATGGTCAAACATGCAATCCATAGCCAAAAAGTTGTTTCTTAAGCTCACAACAACTTCTAACAACCATGTATCCATCTTCGACCATAGATAACATTGGGCTAACATGTTTCTTGATATGGCAAGAGTTTAAACCATTTCAACATTAATGACATGTGTCACTATTACTTTTCCTATCCAACTAGAACAAAATTGAAAGCACAATAGTTCAAGGAGAAGGAAGGTATGATTGTTACCATTATATATAGAATCTAAGCTAGATCTTTCTGAAAATGTTAGTTTCTCATAAAATACTTTATGCAAATCAGTTTCTCAATCCATGGGATATTAAGTATTCGTAATTCACTTTATGCAACTAATTAGATGAATTTACATGCTTAAACATGCAGCAAAGTTGTGTTGAATTTCAATGGGCTTAGGCCTAAAATGTAAATTAGGATTCTTAGTAATGTTAATTGCACTAGTGTAATCTAACTTAATTGGAATATGTTTGAATTTCAAGCCATAGCCAAAGATTTGTTTCTGAAGCCTCATAATTTGGGTACAACATGTACTTCAAACAACCATGTATCTAGCCTGGTTGATGAACGTTCCACTATCAATTTGTTTGATTTGTAATTTGAGAAATTAATTTATCTCTCTCATCATCGATATTTCAAATTCACTCTGAACCCACTTGGAAAATTCTTGACACAAAAGTTTATTAATAGAACCAAATATTTTATCATCAACATATGCTTCAACCAAAATAATATGAGTGTCTTTGGTTTTAATAAATCATGTATTATCAACTTTTCCACGACTATTTTTTTTTCGAAAAGAAACTTTCTCAATCTCTCATAGCAAGATATAGGAGCTTGTTTGAGTCAATAGAAATCATGTTTAGTTTTAAATACATATTCAAGATAATGGAAATTCTCAAAAGCCGAAAGCTGAGAAACATATACTTCCTCTTGGAACAAAATTGCTTAAGAAGGCGTTTTTCACGTCCATTTAGCAAAGCTAAAAGAAAGAAAGAAAAAAAATATATGAAAATGCTAAAAGTATCCTAATGGCTTCAAGCCTTGATACATGAGCATATGTTTCCTCGTAGTTGGTACCTTTCTCATGATTGTAACCCTTGACAACTAGTTTTACTTTATTTCGAGTTACAATACCATTTTCATCAAGTTTATTATAAAAGACCCATTTTGTGCCTATTACTTGATGACTTTGAGGTTGAAGAAATAAGTCCCAAATATTATTTCTTTCAAATTAGTTAAGCTCCTCATGGATGACGATAAGTCAATGCTCACTAGTTATGGACATAGGTTCAACTTGTGAAATGAAAGTAGAAAATTTACATATGTTGCATACCTTACTTAGTACTTGTGCATACTACCTTGGTTATGTCAACCAATATATTATCAATATGATTTTTTTAGAGACCATTCGAGTATGAGGAAGCTTTGATGCTTCAACCTCCTTTTTCTCGGATTGATCCTTTTTCTTATCATCATTTTTCATCTTTTTATCTTGATCATCATCTTTTGTATCACAATCATATTCATGTTTTCCAAAATGTATGAAGTGGAAATACTTGCACAAATTCATCGATAATTAAAATATGCTTGATGAAAATCCTACATGCCTTACTAAAAGAGGAATAAACTAGGAATATTCTCTCATGTACTTTAACATCGAATTTTCCAATATTATATTTTCCATTGTTTAAAACCAAGCATTTACATCCAAATGCATGAAAATGAGATACAATTGGCTTCCTTTTATAAAGTTTATAGAGAGTTTTGTTTAAAATAGGTGTTATAACGATCCTATTTAAAATATAACATGTCATTTTAATGGCATCCACTCGAAAATATTTAGGAAATTTCGTATCATTAATCATTATTCTTGCCAACTCCTTTAAAATTATATTTTTCCTCAACACAACACGATTTTGTTTTGGAGTTCTAGAAGCCAAAAAGTCGCGATTAATGTCATTTTCAGTACAAAAGTTCCTAAAAGATGATTTTCAATTTCACCTCTACGATCACTCCTTATGGATGTGATTTTAAAATGTCCATTCTGGACAATTTTGGCAAATTTACTAAAATCAATAAAGGTATCACTTTTATTAGCAAGGATACAGTCCATGTGAACCTAGAGTAGTCATCAACTATCATATAACAATAATGCTTACCACCTATTGATAACTCTAGAAATATGAATTATTGCACCTTTTTTTAGTTCTAATTTGTGACATTCTTGAGTTGATGTAAATAGATATTTGACAAGAAGATGTAGTTTGTTAATTAATTAATTATCAATTCTTTTTATTAAATTAAGATAATTTTAAGTTGAATTGATGTTGGGTTGTATTTATTTATGTAGGGAGAAATTAATAGAGAAATGTGAGAATATGCAACAAGTTGTTGTGACACTCTAGTGCACTACTACAGAGAACAAAGGAGCACATAATTGTGGGTCCAGTCGAGAGTGAATTTTATTCCTTATTTTGAAGGTTTTTCAACTAAGGATAAGAACAAATTTATTGGATCAACGACATGTCCCTACTTTTTGGATATTCGGCCAAGGGAATTTTTATTGGAAAAAGACCAAAAAAGAGGAAAGAGAATGTACTCGACTTGTCCTATATAAGAATAAAAATCTAAAAAGCAAGTGTAGAGACTGCAACCCTAATTTCCAGCGCCTTCACCAACCTTAATACTAATACTCCAATGTCTCTCACTAGAATATGTTGGAACCAAGTTGGTTTTATACTTAGAGTTTTGATGTTAACATATGTATTTTATGAGAATAATATATTTGACTTCACAGAGTATGAAAGAAGATTCATGTTTTTTAAGAAAAGCTAAAATAAGATTTAATTCAGATTTATGATTGAAGAAAATCTTTGACCAAGTTGAAAAGAAGATATGGTCAAAAAATTTGAAGAAAATAAAAAATAAGTTTTGATTTTGATTTTGATTTATGATTAAAGATTAATTTATTAAAATTTTTTTTCTTTCTACAATCAGCTTGTTAGAAGCAACTACTCAAGTTTCAACCTTTGTATTCAAACCCGATAGTGGTGTTAGTGCGTCTTCAACAATTTGGGGTTGTCATATTGTGTGGAGAAGACTTAACTGGTAGAGTCAAGGTGTGTGTGTTCCTCAAAAGTCTAGGTTGTCAGACTGTTTAAGAAGATTGACTAGGAGAGTTAGATGCTTTGTAATTCAAGGTGTTGAATTAGTGGATTAAATCCTTATGAGTGAAGGGACAAGATGTAGTCAAGTTAGTGATGAACCAGGATAAATTATTTGTGTTATTTTATTCTTGCACTCTTTAGTTTTGTTATTCAGTCTACTCGAACTAAATCATCAAGTCTGAACTAATTTAATCAAATAATGAAAAAATTATCAGCTTAGTCAAACACAATTCAACCCCCATTCTCCTGTTTGCACCTTTAAAATACACCATCATCTTCTATTACCAACTTATTTTGAATCCATTCACATTATTTCTTGAAGACTTTGAGCTTAAAGGGGTTGTACTACTATTGATGTTGGTTGGTCTTGTTGTCGACAATATTGTATCTCGTGTTTCCTTTTTGTACCTTTCATTTCTACATTGATTTGTGCTACAATTAACTCCTTGGTGTGTTTACTGTTTAATATTTAACCTCAATATGAGTTAAAACTCTTTGTAGTGAAGGATTAATGAGGTCTTAATGAAGTTTGCATTTTAGTATGTTGTATTGTGATTAGCTTCCTCTTAAACAAATTATTTTTAATCTAATCTTGAAAACTTAAATTGATCAATTAAGTTTTATTGCTAGTCTTTTGAGTTCAAAAAAGGATAAAGATGGACAAAAATTGATTTAAAATTGATTAAGTTAATATGTTTGGAAAATATATTAATGTTAAATGATTATGAATAACATTTAAGTCCATAGAGAAGCTGATTTTCTAAAATAAAGTGTAGCATGATGAGTTGGAAAAAGTCCTTAAGGTATATTTGTTTCCTAGGAATGCTACATCATGTTACTGCTTACTAGCGCATGCAAACAAATTTATAACTAAGTTAAATTCTAAACTACCTTGAATGATAAAATTATCTCTAGATTGTTACTCAGAAAGGCGTTCTTTTTATTTTTATAACAAACAAATTATTCATCTAGAAAAGTATTAAAATAGGAGACATAATCAATCCTTCTGATAACAATACTTTACTTACACTTTATTACTTATTTTCGGACTGTTTACACTTGCACAACTTATTTCAATATTGCAACATCTATACTTTTAAATCTTAAAGGACCAAATAGTCCATGTGGAGGAGTTTCAATGGTCAATTTGTTAAAACACAATTTTTCTTTTATATATAAAATGTCTTTATTTGCTTCCCTTTTTTTACATGTGTCATGTGATGCTTGAGGTAGATGAGGCGGGGAGTGGTTTTTGGTTTACAAGGCATGTACAATAAGCGGCTCTTGAGACATCTCTCAGAAAAACGGACACATGAATGAACCAAATCACATTGGAACAAGAGAGATCCTAAGATTGTGTACGTATGAGGCTATATGGTTGAAAGAAGACTTATAATGATTGATATATATTACCTATACCAATAAGATGTATCTCCTTTTCGACGGTCTATTACATAAGAACTCTACAATTAAGCTTGTTTGACTTGGATTTAAGTGTGCTTGATTGGGAGCTTTCATTGGATAAGTGACATTTTGAGAAGTTTTTTAGAAAGTATGAAGGTGAGGACAAAACAAACTGAAAAGATTGATGTTGATTTGTGGAGACAATAGGAAATCTTTAAAGCAATATGGGGCATTACAATGTGGTATCAGAGCAATATTTCTTGGAAATTTTTAAGTTGGAACGACCTATGTCTTGATTAATATGTACTACTTTGTTTTTTTTTTTTTTTAATATATGAATTGTTTTAGTAGTTAATGTTAATTTTTTTTTATCTTATATATTTAGAAGAAAAAAAAAATACAATGCATTGATTACTTCGGCTTTTGTGACTTTCTAATTAAATTAATTACAATTACGGCATGTCTTAAATTATTGATTCTATGATTTAATTATTATGAATTTATTGTCTTAAATTATTCATTCTATGATTTAAATATTATGAATTTATTGTCTATGATTTGAAATTATTTTTTAATTTAAATCATGCAATAATTGTTTGTTACCTTTTGATTTTATGAAATGATTGTTTAACGATTTGGATTGATCTCAATTAAAGATTAGAGTGATTACTTGTGATTTTATGATTTGAAATATCTTGAATTTATATTCTAAGGATTGAAAACATACTATTATTAATTAGCCTCCACTTTTAATGACAATATTAATTAGACCACTTCAATTTTGATGATTACGAATATGTCTTAATTATTTGACTTTGGTGATATGATCAAAACTTTTGTAATTAAGACAATGTTATAAACCCCTAATTTATGTATACCATAATTTTTAATTAAGACTTTTGTGAATTTTTGTGAAGAATATGAAATCAAATTTGAATTTTTATGTGTATGTGAGAAAAGTTGAAATTTTTATGATGTGAGTAAAATATGAAAGTTTCATTTTTTATAGATATTTTTCTATAAATATACGATTCTGATGACAAGAACACGTGGTATATGATCTTAGTAAATTTTGAATGCTATGACATTATTTATGTGTGGAAGAATTCTATTTTAAGAATATATCATCATGTATTGCATATGCATCTTCGTGGAAGTTGCCTTAGTGGAAGATTTTATATCTGGATCATATAATTTTTAGGATCATGCATTATGCATATGTTTTTGTTATACAATTGAAGTTTTTACATTATGCATTTTATTCTTTTAAATTGAAAGTTTTTACATTTATTTATTTTGTCATTTGACCATATGTTTAGTTTTGATCTGATGTGGATGATGGAGAAAGACTGACTCTTACAACAATATTTTAGGTACTAATGACTCGAGCATATTGAAGAATAATTATTGTGATGTGTGTCGATGCATGGCGAATGTGGAGTGAAAAATGAGGTTTTAAAACTATTTGTAATAACAAAAAATGTTGCATTATTTCTATGTTTTATTTTAATCTTTGTAACCAACTTTTTAAATTAGAAATACAAAGGTGAGTTATCTTCCATTATAAATAATTGAAAGATCGTCATTTACAATTTTTATAATTTCTATGACTTTGATTTAAAAGGTGTTATCTCATTTTAGTTTCAAAATAAATATTTTTTAAATGGTAGTAAATAAATATTATTGTTAATAATTATTTAAATGAATAGTAGTCTAGACATTTTTACGTTAAAAAAAAAAAAACAGTCGTAATTTTTCTAAAAAATAAATACTTTTAAATAATGTTTTGTACCAAAATCCAAGACGTTATATTTCTACTATGAAATATATATTTTTACAATGTGGTAAACCAGTAGAAGTATTCCGTTCTTATTTTTATTTCTAAATTTAGTAGTAAAACTAATCCCATGATATTTATGTAACCATAATTTATGAGCAAGAGTTATTTATTAATAATTATAATGTAAATCTTAACTACTACATTGATTTATTTACAAGTAGAACTATGTGTGTGAAGAGACGTTCTAAACTCATTTAGCTAGAAGCCCGTTAGTCATAAGGATAGTTTTCTCATAACTTATGTTAGTATAGGTAAAATAAGAAAAACACCTACTTAAATGTTGTCACTTCTTACTACTACTAGACACTTATGTTCATTCCCTCACCCACCACTCCACTCCCACACCTCATTTTTACTTTCTTCTTTCCCCATCTTGAAGCAGACCACATCATACTCTACTTCTCCTCTTTACTCACCAACATCCTATTTAACCTCATCTTTCACCAAAGCATAATGAGAAAGAAAGACAACTTAATCATTCCCTTTCCTACTTGTTTTGTGAGCTCTGAGAGAAAGATAAAATAAGAAGAATTGGAAGGATGAAAATAGGTAGAAAGAAGAAAAGTTGGATGGAGAGAAGGTTAGAGTTTACTATGATGGGGTAGAAACCAAGACTACATTGAGGAATTCTCATCTCCTTCAAAAAGATTCGAAGGTAGCATAAACCTCCAACTAAAACCTTTCTAGGGTGTGTTAGAGTTAAACTTCATTTTTAGAATGATTAAGTAAAAAAAATTATGTTTTCATTTTTAAATTTCAGTTTTAGGTATTGCATGTCATGTGTTTATGAAAGTGCAAAGTCAAAGTTTGTTTGATGAAATGCATGTTGTGGTGATTTTGAATTGTGTCATGTATGTTTTGTGTATTGAATTTGAGTGTTGTGCTTTGGATATAAGTTGATGTGAGATTTTTATAACTTTTTTCTTAATTTAATTGATGATTAAAGAGGAGTTTGAGAGTTGGAATGGAAAGGAACTGTCCTAAAATTCAAAAAAAAAAACATAATTTTGTATTCTAAGCAAATTTTTCAGTTTGGGAATCATTTTCTTTTTGTCTCAGATTCGTTGAGCAAATTTTACTCAGTTTGGAACTATATTTTAAGTATTTTTTTAGTTGTTTTGGTTTGATTTCAGTTACCTAATTTCTTGTACATTAATTAGGAACTTAGAACCATTATCAGTTACTGCAAATTCTTTCATGAATGATCTTATAATTTGATGTGCTAAATATTCAGTACATCCCCCAAAAGACTTTCTAGACTCAAAACAACTGCAAATTACATCATGACTCTATAGACTTTACAAAAATTAAAAAAGGTCATCGATCAAAAAGGCCTACCAAAACAAAATATGATTGAAACTTGAATCTATTAATAGCTTGCTACTCAGCTGCCTGCGAAACTGAAAAAATAAACAACATGAAGGGGTAAGTCACAAAGACTTAGTAAGGAGACAACAATCACCACCAACTAGAAGGGAAACACAAAAAGGCACGAATAATAGTTTTACAATTTTGTGGCGATTATGTTATACACATAATAAAATCATTAAACTTATAATTTAACCATTCAAGTAATTTCTTGTACATTAATTAGGAACTTAGAACCATTATCAGTTACTGCAAATTCTTTCATGAATGATCTTATAATTTGATGTGCTAAATATTCAGTACATCCCCCAAAAGACTTTCTAGACTCAAAACAACTGCAAATTACATCATGACTCTATAGACTTTACAAAAATTAAAAAAAGGTCATCGATCAAAAAGGCCTACCAAAACAAAATATGATCGAAACTTGAATCTACTAATAGCTTGCTACTCAGCTGCCTGCGAATCTGAAAAAATAAACAACATGAAGGGGTAAGTCACAAAGACTTAGTGAGGAGACAACAATCACCACCAACTAGAAGGGAAACACAAAAAGGCACGAATAATAGTTTTACAATTTTGTGGCGATTATGTTATACACATAATAAAATCATTAAACTTATAATTTAACCATTCAAGTATATATATTTAAAATCCAATTCATAAAGAGGTGAATCAAAGTGAGCACCTACCGCCGTTAACGATTTCACAATTATAACAACGATTTTCCAAATACGTAGGAAAATTATTTCTCATTTCATCATAACTCGTGGAAAAAATATATTCAACTGTATAACAATTCAATATTTAAATATTTTATAACTCATAAATAAATCAAACTATTAATATATTATATAACAAAAACCATAAAAATAATTAAGGATGAATTCGAGAAAAATCAAAGGTTGTGTTCTCCAATTTGTCAATAAATACTTTAATATAGAAAGCAAGTAAAATAATAATTATCGTATTATAAAAATATATGACGATGATCATCGTCTGCCTACTCACAACTATGGAGAATCGACTACGTTTGTTCTCCAACAACTTCCAGAGTAGTCGGCAGGACCTCAGCTGACAAATCTGAGTATCAAAAAATATTCTCAAGACTTTAGAAAATAAATTATTCTCAAAAAATTATTCTAAAGTTTAGATAACTCTAGGAAACTATAAAAATCATTTAAATATACTCTAAGCACAAAATAAATTTTTTAAACAAAACTACATTTTTCTAGAGATTCATATTAGCATTAGAGTTGTGTATTTACCTAAAAGAGTCTCAATAAACAACTCTCAAGAAATGGGTACCTTTCTCCTTCCTTCCTTAGAGCACAAACCCTAACCCAAAATCCTACCTAAGAGCATTGGTAGAAGTATGAGAAATTATGTTCTTGAGGATGTTAAATTCATTATAAGAGTTGAGGATTTATGCTTTGTAGATGGGAAGAAGCAAAGAGAAGGAAAAAGAAGAAGAAAAAAAACGAAAAAAATGGGGGAGTTGGGATTTTGCCGAGAGAGAGAAGAAGGAGGGAGTGAGATAGAAAAAAAGTGAGAGTAGGTGATTGGTTTGTTTTATTATTATTATTATTATTATTATTATTATTATTATTATTATTATTATTAATTAATAATTTTATTATTATTATTATTATTAATTAATTAATTAATAATTTTATTATTATTATTATTATTATTATTATTATTATTATTATTATTATTATTTTAAAAACGGGCGTTTCGGGACCATCTTAAAATTGTCTTTTTTATTCTATGTTATTAAGTTTTGTAATTCACTATATTATTGAGAGTGATGTTTTTAGGTATTTAGCATTGAATTACTCCTCAACTTTTGAATATAGAATGAAGTCGCAAAATCATATCATAGTTAAAATATTAGATTTTAATTTTTTTACTTAATGTTAAATTGCTTTTATATATA
>NC_021162.2:21866944-21878606 GCF_000331145.2 Cicer arietinum | reverse complement strand
ATATATATATATATATTTTTAGTACATCGAATTTAGAGATTTAGTATTTAAAGATGAATTAATTTGTACTTCAAAGCTGAGTTTTTCTTAATTTTAATTAATTTTTAATATTTTTAAACTTAACAAATTAATTTTACCTTAAAAACTTTTGAAACTTGAAATTTTAGCTATATTTTGTTTTAAAATCTTTATTTAGATATTACAGGGTTACCTTTTTATAAATTAATTCAAGTAATTAGTTTTATCATTTGTTATTTCAATTTTACTATCTCTCATCTATAAACTATAATCTATATAAGCTAATTTTACTAAACAAGCCTTAGACTATCCCCATCTAATATACTCTTTCACCCCGTACTTTTACGGGTTTCATTGTGTCTTCAATTATTTGATCTAACCATTGATAGACCAAAAAAAGATCCAATCACCCAGAAAATTGTGATCTGTTTCCTTAGTCTCTCTCCAACACTATGAGAAGAAAGTTCCCAGACAATACACTCTTAAGTAATATTTACTTTTATAAGTCTTGCCTATGCATGTCTATCTAAGACAAAATTTTACCTTATCTACAATGAAAAATATCCCTCTTCTTTAATATTTAAAAAATTTATCCTATCATGTCATTTGTGCAACCACTCATAATGGTTTACTTTCTTAATGGTTTTTTTAACATAAATAAAAACAAATTTGACAAATATTTTGCCCTCCAGATATGTACTTCCGAATTAAAACACAGTTTCTTAATCTTCCAAATGTGTACTTGCAACCAGGGTTGTGACTTTTAAGAAACACAAGGGATGAAAAAGTAACTCTCAAAGTTTTCCAAATCATATATGCGATGGACTAAGTCTAAAAAGCTCAAAATCACCTTACTTCATCAATTAGCTTAATCACAATTATAAATATAATAAGCAAACCTTGACGAAGATATTTAACTAATAAAAAACTAAAAATGAAATATCTTAACAAATCCTTTAATGTATAATATAAAAAAAATGCTTCGAAGTAACTGGACCCTGGTCTGTACACATAACTGACCACCAATCACCTATAGGGGAAGATGCAAATCTTTTGACGATGTGCAAGCTGGCGACTAGCACTAATGAAAAATTACATCAGTGACGTTTTCAGCAGCAAGTGAAAACATACATAAAAAAAGCCCCCACGGCAACAACATCTGCTGTTATACAACAACCAAAAGATAAATAATCCTACTCAATAAAACCATTATCGTCGAAGGTAACACTGAATGAAGTTATTTTAACTCCA
The DNA here is from genome assembly GCF_000331145.2 of Cicer arietinum. Classification (NCBI taxonomy): domain Eukaryota; kingdom Viridiplantae; phylum Streptophyta; class Magnoliopsida; order Fabales; family Fabaceae; genus Cicer; species Cicer arietinum. Next base: position 21,877,337 of record NC_021162.2, on the reverse strand, counting down.
GAAAATTTGCACCCATCATAAACTACAGGTTATAAAACATTTACTATGTGCAAATCTGATTATATAGTGACAATCAGATTCCAATAGTAATGTTATGGGTAAAGATACAAAGGTTGTTCTGAGCCACCTTTCCTTTCCTCAAAGAGATGCTCTATGGCTGGTAATTTTATTGGCGAGAGATGGGGACCATAGGCATTGACGAGGATGGGTTATAGTAATTTCCATCAGAACCCTGAAAACCCTGATATGCATTCATTGGAGGTGTAAAAGGAGATACACCGTTCATGGAAACTCCAACTCCGGGATAGATTGCCATTGGTGGCTGTTGTGTCACGCCGTAGCTGTATGCCATATTGTTGACGGTTACAGCAGTCTGCATGTACTGCGGCACGGGGTATTGTAGCGGCATTGGTGGAAGTGGGGGCAATGGGGGAGGTGATGATGAGGGTGGAGGTGGTGGCTCATTTGGAGTAGATTGCTGGTTGGATGTAGATGCAGTGAGTTGGGTAGGTTCAGAAAGTGAAAATGGAGGAAGTGGTTGTTGAGGATTCTGAGATGGCACATAAGATGACTGGTCATTCTCGAGCTTAATCCTCTTCTCGGAGTGATAATCACCAGAAGACTCTGTCCTCGAATTTCCTATGACACCTTCAGATGCTAAAGAGGATAGCACATAAGACAGCATCTGTGCAGAGGATGTGGAAGCAGTCAGTTTTGCTGCAACTGCGGCAGCTGCAGACTTGCGTGGGTCTTCCTCACTTTGTCCAGATTTTTGAGAAAACAGCACTTGCGGTGGTGCATACATTAATGGAGCTGATTGCTCCTTGTCGCCGGGAATAAAACTTGCAGCCGTCATGGAGGTTTGAATTTCCTTTGAGCTCTGTTCAGCTAATGACTGAATATTGTTGCCATTCAACAATTGTTGGCAGGTATTGTTCGCATGTTCCCACTGAACACGTGCAGCCTGAAATATTTATAACCCAAGATATTGATCAATTGAATGGATGAAGATGTTTAGCACATTGGAACTACATAATACAGAAGATATGCCTGAGATTATAAAAGACCAATATAACAGATGAGAATGTATAATTGGAAACAAAAAAACAGTTAGAATTGCTTTTAAGGCATAAACAAAATGATAATGGAAAAGCAGTTCCAGATACTCCTCAATTTCAACTTGAAAAGAAAGCTTTTCCAGATTAACCTGATGCATCTCTAAACAACACAACTTTTTCTCTTATCATCAACTTTTTTTTCTTTGATTATCTCTTGGCTGTATAAAGATTCGAAATAGCTATGAATGTTTCTGATAGAAGCCAGTACCAAACATAGAGATGTAATGGTAATAATTGACTTTTATTGATGATAGAATAGGATTACACAATGCATTCCCAAAAAATTCGAGAGTCTTGGGTCTCTCCCTTCCAAATACCACTTTTCTGTTTTTCTGCATACCCCAAAACAGCCTGCAATTTCCCTTTGATGGTGACATTTCTAAATTATCCATTATCCATCTGGTGGTTAGGAGCCATTTTCCAATAGATTAATTAAAAAGAAGAGTAAATATACAATATTAATTTTAAGGTACATACGGACATTTATCAATCTCATTCATGTCGAAAGACATTAACATGGCTCAACAAAGTTTTATACCCCCACCACTAGCAGCTGATAAAGATACCGTTAACTAAGATATATGATAGGGCCATTTTTATAGCTCATCTATTTATAAAATAATATACAGAATTAGAGCTGCTAAAATTAATCATCGAATATGCATAGATTCCAAACCTGAATCTGGCCACGGACTTGACCCAGCTTGAATTCCTGGAAACAAAAACATGTTGGAGTTATATACTATTTTAGGTAGTTCAGCACTTTGGTAATATAATATATATATATATATATATATATATATAGTCATAAAAAAGAACCTGATCCTGGAGAGCCTCTCTCAGGTGAGACACAAGGCTGGCTCTTGATGATTCAATTGCTGTTAACTGCTCGAGGCAGTCCTTCAGTATGCCATTTTGCCCCTGGAGCTCATTCACTACTGCAGATCCATGGAATTGCCCTACACGTTGATGATTGAGTGGAAAAGGATATTCATAATGCAATCAACAACTCCAACTTAAACACGTTTACTGGAAATGATTACAATAATATTATTTACTTAACTTGACAAAACAAGCACGAAGAACACGAGAAGAATTGATGATTTAAAAGCATGTTATAATCAGACGTTAACTTGAGCTAATGAAGTCAATCTCTAAAACCAAAATGGTTCATTCATGTAACTTCAATGACTTGAGCAGTCAATCATAACAACAAAATGACTTGGCCCATGAAACTTCAATAGGGACTAAAAAGTGTGTACATGGACTATAAACAAAAAATATAAACTTTATAGGGACTAAAAACATATTTAACACTTATTTTTATATATTGTTATTTTTGGTAATGTAATTAATTATGGCAAAATTATTCATGACAGATTGACAGCTGAAAGCTCCATACACGTATACACAAATATTCAATTTCCAAAGTTATTTTCTTATTTATTTTGCATGTTGTGTATGAGTTGAGTTGGTTATTTCAGTCAATGCCAATTAACCTTTTGACATTCGAGTAGAAGATATGGTAATAAAAGAAATCAAACAAATAAAGAAAATCCGCAATGAGCTATGCTTGGTCATTGCAGAGCACTCGTGGATGAATCACAACTACTACAATCAGGAAAAACTATTAAAATAATTAAATTTGACATACCTGAATTACTATCATGGCCTATTTCCTTATCTGCTTTCTCAAGACAGCTAATGGCATTCCTGCATTTGCTTAACACAGCATCTTCGTCTGTCTGCCCTCCATAAATATGATGATAGCCTGAAATAATTTTATCCAATGCATTCCCAGCAGGTGGCCTCTGCAAAAGGTAAAATTAAGTATAGAAGAGATACAATCAGCGCGCAGAGCATATATATGAAGACTGTGGGTACCAAATCACACAAATAAATACAGAAACATTACCAGTTTCACGTTCACAGGCTTCACATTCGTAGGTTTTACGTTCAAGGGTTTCGCATCACGGTTATTATTTTCAGCAGGCTTCCCAACAAATTCTTCCTTAAGAATTTGACCACGAGAACCAAAAACTTTTCTTTCTTCCCATATACCAATCTGCATATAAGAGAACGAGATGATACATCCAAAGAAATTTCATCAATGCCAATATTTAATATTTCACATGATTTATTTTACTGCAAACATTTTGTCAGAGCCCTGAGAGTTTTCCTACGAAATTTTAATAGTCTTTGATAGAAATAATTTTTGCTATTGATACAGATTATATTTCTTATTTCTCTAGGCGATGTGGGACTAAACCTACCAACTCAACCCAGCACACTAAGATTGCTAAAAATACATAATGTACAACCTACACAAGGCCCTTTGTGGTTTGTTTGAAGCAAGCACCAAGGGTCTAATATAGTTGAAGGAGTCTAACTTGGTCCAAGTTGGATTCAGGAAGAATGAAAAAAAAGCAACTCTATTTGAAACAAAATGATTGTGGTTTGCAACTTGGGGTGCCGCTATATCTTGATTGCATGCATTGAGTAAATTGGCTACCTCGTCTTGTGAGTCGTGTTAATTAGAAAATTATGCCTTTTTCAAAAAAAAATTAGAAAATTATGCCAGGCAAGACAGTTGCAAGTTTTCATTGAATGTTCACATTTACTGTTGACCCTAATGTACAAGTAGCTGGACACAAGGCTCGTTTGGTTACAACAGCTACACTAATCTATATAGTTGTTTCTCTCTCACTGTAATATATTGAATCAATTTCAGAATAAACAGATTCAGTTTTCTCTTCTCTCATATACACATTTGAGGGACTGGAGCATAGGGCTGAAACAGATCACAATATGAGAATTTAGACTCATTGAGTTGCATATCTTTGGAGATGCTCAATCTACCAGAGGCTGAAAGGCATTTGTAACCTCTGGGAAGTTCAATAACCCAGAAAAAAGCATTCATGTGATTCAAAATCAAGTTTATGAGAATTGTCAGGCCTAAGTAATGGACACTAAGCACATCCAAACACCTTGAGAAGCTTGTAATCAGGGGCCTGTTAAAAAAGAGTGGGATAAGAGGTAACAGAGTTGAGAGGAGCAGTAGCAAGTCTGTTTAATAAACAAACATCAGTGAGAAAAACATGGTCCTAGAATTTTATCAGGAGAGAATGATGATTTAAGAGTGTGAGGCCAAACTCAACTATGAGTCTGTTTGCATTCCATAACACCATTTTGATGGTGTGTGTGAATAGATAAGTGTGTATATGACTCCTAATTCAGCAAGATACTTGGTTAATGGCCTAAGTTCAACACCCCAATCTGTTTGGAGGGTGATAGGCCTATCACAAATGTGTATAGGAGAAGAGGGAAAATGAGAAAGGATATTGGCTGCTTGTACAAGGCCTATGTGAGAGCAAGGAAGAAGTAAGGAGAGAGGGAGTAACTGAATTGACAGCTGGCAGGATTAGAGTGGAGAAAGGGAGAAGAAAGATGAAGTATATAGGGGAGAATAACAAATGAAGGAGGCACTAGATACGCGAATAGTGGAATCAAACTGTGTTGGGTGTAGGAGGATTCCTATCTCAGTAAGGAGTACTCCTGGGAATTACCATTTCATTTACTACATTTCGTCAAGGAGTGTATCTCCATCCATTGTTTGTAATTTCACCATTGAAATCCCTTTTGTTATTGAGGAGTTATCCTCTGTTGAAATACAAATACACAGTTATTGAGTTGTTGTTGGTTTACCATTGTTAGCTCTATAATTAATATCAAAGCCCGGTTAAATAGATTTAGTGTTGGGGTATGAATAACTGGAAAGCATGGAAAAAATGGAAGCTGACTTTGAGGAGCCTTATGATGTGGATCTTGGTGAATGGGGAGAAAGTGGAGGTTAGCGGTGATCCAAGTCTGCCTAGGACTATGCAATTTAGGGGTGTGCAAAAAATCCGGTTTATTAGAACCATTTTAAAAAACCCAATTTGTTTTGGATACCCAACCCCACTTTGATAACAAAACAAGAAACCAGTACCCATTTGAAAAAACCAATTCCGATTCCAAAACCAAATCGCATGTACCTAGCTTGCTTCATCACAGTAATCAAAGTAACAAAATAAAAATAGAAGCTGCAATATGAAGAAAAAACATAAAAGAGCACTAACATATGTAGAGAGAGAACAATAAATTGAAAGGGATTAAGCAAAGAGAGATAAAATAAAGTGTGTTGTGTGTGAGAAGAAAACAGAAGAGTGAGAGCAAGAAAAAGAGAGACAGAGATCTGAGGGGCGGACAACGACAACAGAGAGAGAAAAACTGATGGTAGAGGAGAGAGAAACGATGATGGCAGCGGTCCAGATTCAAGTGTTCAAGTGTTTACAGTGACAGGATCTTCATTAACCACTACTGAATCGAGAAAAAATCTTCAACTCTGATTCAAGTGTTTAAACAAATATTAAATGAGTGAGAAGTTCTACTAATGTTTTTTTATGATTGAAAAGAAGTGAGTTATGCACTTAATTAAAAACCAGTTTTTAATATATTTCAATGGAAAACTGGTTTTAAAACCAATTTTTGAAATAAAATACTAACTAGTTCTGGAAAACTGTTTGAAAAACTAATTCAAGGCAAAACCGGATTTTGAAACCAACCCCCTTTAAAACCGGTTTATAATTAAAACTGGTTCTGAACCAGATCCGAACCTTTCTCACTCTCAACCCGATTTTTGTGACAAATGGTTTGGTTTATCAAACCAGAACCATGAAGTGGGTTGGTTCCCATGGTTTGGTTACCATGCACACCCCAGCATCTCTCAAGGCTATGCTAAGAAAGTTCAGGAGACAGAGGTTTATTATGTGGAGATGGGGATGATCACTTTGTACTCTCAAGAAATCAAAGGAGATGTGGAGGGATTGGAGGAGCTGTGGGCGAAATTTGAAGAATTATTCCAGGGGGTGAATGAATTACCCCATCCTATTTGAAGAACTATGTACCTCTTGAGCAGGAACATACAAAACAGAAATTTGCTTATTGATCACCTTTTCTCTCAGGAAGAATAAGTCTAACTCCATGTTCTTAATGAAGACATGCAAGAAAGGTTTATGGAGCTAATGTCACAACACTTTGATTGTTGTAGAAAATAGCAGTTGTAGCAAAAGAAATGTGGAGGTCAAACAACAGAATATGGATACATAGGATTTCTCCTGTAGCGGTAGCTAAGCTGCTCTACTCATTCTCAACACTTGAGCCTAATATCATCTTAGAATTTAGATAGGGTGCGTCAACCCCACAAAATCAGCTTGGATGTGAGAGGTGTCAATTCTTCATAAACTTTTTGTTGGCCTTATATCTAAGTCAATGTGAGATGAGTTTTTCCCAATACACTATTAAGCTTGGCATGTGGATAATATGGTGAGTGGTTTAATGGATCTAGGATAAGTTCTCATACCATCTTAGGAGTCAAGAAATCTATGATTGATGAGACTGAAGCTGGAGACAGAATAAATGTACAACTGAATTGTAATAGAAATAAATTGGTTGGTTATAATCTATAACAGAACAGCTACTTATAGTAAGCTGAGAAGTTTAATTACGGCCTAACTTGTAAGGTAATAACAGAAGGCTTAAAGACAGTGAGGTTATTACAAACAATAGTTCCCATACAAGAGATAATCTGAGGTGTTTCTGAGTTGTATTAACTGCAAATGAAAAGCTACTTGATACATAGATTACAACCAGTATTTATAGAGTGGATTAAGACTAGGTAACTATGACAGCTAGCATTACTGATTGGAATGACAGCTAAGGCAACTGACACTATGCAACAACTAATTGTACAAAAAGATAAGATAACCAGAATTATTCTATAACACCCAAGGGTCTCTTAAGGTGTAGATGTATATAAAGTGTTTCTTTATATCCTTCATAGTAGAGCACTATACTCGTGTATTTGATCCAAATAGATAAGACTAGGTCTTACTTTTTTCTTTTAGCCGTGTAATTTTTGAACAAAATAAAGGACGTCAATTAACTCAGAACAGACACATTGCATTCCACAGTATAATCAACATGTACAAAGAAAGGCCAAGATGGTAACTGAAGTTATTAATCTTTCTTCATAGATTGAAAGGTCTAAAAGAAACTGGTAGAGCTTTAATTAATATATGCAAAGAAAAAACATAAGAGAGAGCATGCATCACATTCACTAATTAAGAAACATGAATTATTGAAGTACCAGTCGAAGTGCTTGATTCTTTGCATAGTCGTCTCCATTTTGAATGACATCTCGAAGAGAATCTGGAAGAACCTTCCAAAACTCACCTACAAATTCAGAACCCTTTCGCCTGCTATTTTGTAAAATATCATTTGCAAGAAACAGAAATGCCAATCTCTTCTCACGAGGAGAGCAATGGAACTGTTCAGCCCACGTTTCAACAACTTGTTTAGCTTTATTCATATGAAAAATGCACCAATGTGACAAAGCTTGACCATATTAAGGAAAATATCTTAGCAGCAGAAAAAAATTATAACCAATAAATAGGAAGAAAAAAAACCCAATGAAAACATACATATTTGTGAGAGCTTGTGAGTGTGTGTGTGTGTGTGAGAGAGAGAGAGAGAGAGAGAGTCCAAACACATGTATACAAGATTATTGCCAGCTGTCATTTGGCAAAGAAGGAAATAACGGCTATATTGCATTGTTTACTAGTAAATGTATAGAACTTCAAACCAGTTCTGCAGTTGAGGGGGGACGGGGGTTCATTGTTGCAATAAACCCATGTGAGAGGAGGGTGTTTAGCAAACCTGGTGAAGGAAGATTAAACCTCTGACAACATTGCAAGGCTAATGTTCCAGCTAAAAAATAAGAGTAAAAGGACCATGCACTGTCAGTGTAAACCAATTTTACACTTACACTTAATAAGAACCATCGATTATATCATCTCGCCACATGATTGTAACTGTCAGTATCAAATAACTATCCAATCAACGGTTTGTGTTTGCTGTCGGTGTAAAATTGTTTACACTGACAGTGCATGCCCATTAATCTCAAAAAATAATGTAAAAAGATTCAGGACAATAGGTGATGTTAGACAGTAAAAACATGGGTGAACAAACTCAACAAAAGGGGAAACAGATGAAAATAACTGCTTGAACAAAGCAATATTGAACACAAAAAGGAAAAATATACATTGTAGCCCATAAAACTATCTTGAAGGATACTTTCTATGCTTGTCTGTGAGCCATTCAGCTTGGCTAGTTTTTCCACTAAAATCTGTGGATTGAATGTGCTACCCATCCTTCCAATTAAACTTGGCGCACAGCTAATCAACAAGAATTCCAACTATCATCAAAACCTTTCAAAAAAACAAACAAGGGAAACACAAACATTAGGACGGAATCAAGCATCGTGATAAAATCATATAAAAATAGATAGATAAAAGATACAGATATATTTTGATTGATGCACAAGTACACACATAACCGTTGCCAAGAAAAACATGTAGGTTGAGGAACCCTTCAAAAGAAGACTTCCTGATAAATGTACTTGAAACATAGTGTTTTAATATTACATGGAACAGTGACAAACTTCTGATAAATTGGATTGAATTGAAGAAGATTTTTTGTTTGCAATAATAAACCACAAAAAGCACAAGATAACAAAAAGTTGGCTGATAACTTAAAATCACTTAAGTTGTATTTGCTAAATAGAGCTAACCAGATATCCCTTAGCAAACAATCATTAAAAAGATCGAGAGATTCGATATCTAATTAATTGGCAGATAAGATTTGGTTTTAATTATAAATTTGTAGTGTAAAATGAAATGTTTATACATAAATGTGATATTATTTAGTTATGCCCTAATCCAATGAAAGATGATAGTCATGATATTGCCATTTATATGCAATCAGATACCCGAAAAAAGTACAAAGGGACATGCACGCAGAGAACAAGCACATGATTTCTAATATTAATGACATCAAACCACTATCAAGAATGAATATGCGACAGACATGCACATACGCATTTCCAATACTTATGACATCACAAGCACGTTAGTGTGACAGACACAAAGTCCCTTGCCAATATTAATGACCTTAAACCACAAGACACAACCAAAAGACAAAGGGGAGATACAGATGTAAAACAGATAAATAAAAGAAACACAAGTAAACACCGCCAGTTCTCATATGCATCAGATCAACCAGCTCCTGATTGAAACCAAATCCTCAAACTTAGCACATGAAGTTTCCATTGAGCTTCTAAAAACTCACATCACAAAAACAATTATGCAATATAATTATCTTAGACGAAAAAACATTATAGAGCATAAACTCGCACTGAAAGGCATGAACTACAAGGTTCATAATCAACTGTAAAAAAATAATACAGATTCAACCATGAATATGACACATTCATACAGATAGTGATTCCACCATGAATATGACAAGGTTCATGATGGATTGTGAAAATAATAGTGATTCCGCCATGAATATCACACATGCGCGCGCACACACACACAAAGTGAGACTGCCATAAATTCGTCAGGACTGTATCAGAATTCTCCAACCAAACCATTAAAAAAACCCTAAACACAGTCAGCTCTCAGATGCATAAAAATCTTTTTTTTTTCAAATGTAAATCAAATTTTCCACTTTATCACACGAAATTTCTTGATAAACATCACAAAACTCACATCATAATAACAATTATCTGATATAAATATCTCAGTCAACATATATTAAAAAAAAATGAATAAATAAATAAACTATTTACATAAACCAGTATTGTTGTGATGGCCACAGACCATGAACTCACAACAAAAGGCATCAAGTTCTAAATTCACAATCAATTTCAAAAAAAAAAAAACAATGAAGATTCAACAAAATTATTTATTAGGGATTGATTGCCAATTTGCCATTAAGTTCCACAGGACTGTATCAGAATTCTCCAACAAAACAGTCTCATTATTCTTAAACTCATCAACAATTAAACAAACCACACAAACACTACAAAAATTAAAAATTAAAATCTTTTTCAGTTCATTCAACAATTTAATTAAACAAAAAAAAAACTAACATCAAAATCATATCAAGTCAATAAAAATCCCCAATCAATTGCAGCATGAAAAATAATACACGACATAAAATAAGAGCTGAACAAAATTAAAAAGAAAAAGAATTCAGAATTAAAAAAAAATGAAAAGTATATACATACATAAGAGAAGCAAGGAAGAATGTTGGTGAAGATAAGCAAGGAACGAAAACAATGACGAATCGTAAACGGTTATGAAATATTTTTTTTTGAGAGAGAGATAAAGGTT
>NC_021162.2:21840555-21866831 GCF_000331145.2 Cicer arietinum | reverse complement strand
AGAAGTGAGAAGAAGCATAGTTTGAGAGAAAAGAGCAGTTGAGTTTTTGTTTTGGGTTTTAGTTTCGGCTTTTTGCGTTTGAGTTTTTGGGACTGTGTTCTGCGGAAGCGTACAAATTTATATTCATTCATCGGAGACAAACAACGAAACGCAATTAAAACTGGTTTTCTTTTTTATAATACCGGAATTACCCCTTACCTGGATTATTAAGGAATAAAGGTTCAAAGGAAACGCCTCGTTTAACAGCCGTTTTAATGTAATAGTGAGGGGTTTTAAGGTAATTTGGCTTTGATATATGTCAGCATTGTTCTTTGCAAACCTTTGCACACAATGAGGTTTTTTCTCCAGATTCTTGAATTCTATTTGTGAGACAAAAGTTTCTTGATAAGTTATTGACCCTTCACCTCTTTTTTTAAAGAGACCTATTTATCCTTTTATATAATATAATAACAAACTTAAAAATTTAACACCCTTCAATATATACAAAACTAATATTTCAACTCACACATTTGACACAATATATTGTTTACTGTATGATGAGTAGGATTATTTTTCAACTCTTTTACAATTGAGATATTTTTGTGACACATATAAGTTTATATTGGTAATCACTTTAAATATTTTATTAATTACTAAAATATAAATTATTATTCATTTATTTAATATATATTTCATTAATTACTCTAACGAACTACAATTTAATAGTTAAAGAAATAATCAAAGTGGTTAATAACACATATATATTTATTTTATAAAAATATTGTTAATTTTTTTAAAGTTTTCTTTTGCAAAAAAAATGTTTTTTTTTATTAAAAAAAGTTACACAACAAAAAATAAATTACATTGTATATAATGTATCTATATCAAAAGTTGTGTTTCAGTAACACAAATTTAATATATATTTACACCAAAATGAATTGACTACAATATAAAATATTGAATAAATATTAAGTTATCAAATTCTATAATTTAATCTAGTGGTAAAATGATAAATATTACTGTATTTTATTGATAATAAGACTAACAATACAAATAAAGACACAAAATTTAATAGTAAAAACTATTATTCATTGAATGGTTAAAATAAGTATTTTAAATATATCTTTTTAAATAAAAAATATATCTTTTTAAATTTAAAAATAAACATAAAAAAGTAAAAACTAGCTAATATTGGGAATCGATGATCGTGTAAGGAATTGGTTGGATTCTTCTTTTTTTTTTTAATAAGGAAAGTGGTTTAGATTTTAATAAACAAAAATTATCAAATAGTTAAAATAGGTACTTAAAATATATGTTTTTAAAATGATTTTTTTAAATGATATTTTAAATAAATAATATATAACATGACACTTTTTTTTATGGGAAGAAATAGAATTAGATACTCTGAAATTTACGCTATTCAAAATTTACTATAATCACACTTTTATGCATCAATAATATTCATGTGCACGTGCATAATTACACATCTATGTTGGAGTTACTCTATTTAATTATTTTTTATAGGTATTAAATTTATTAATCCAACTATCAAATAATAGTTTTTATTGGATATATTAAATAAGTAAATCTTTATAAAATTTTAATAGTATTTAATATTTTATCAAGTAAGTCAATTTAATGTATGGTATATTTTTTAAAATACAAGTAGAATATTGACTATAAGATTTTATATTTACATGTATCCAACTTTTGTAACTTTATATGCAAAGATTTGTTAATGTAATATAAAAACATTGAACATAACAATTAGATTGATAAAATCTGTACTTGTGACCTTCAAGTTTTAAATTTTGACGATTTGAATCCCTTATTTGAAAATTGCAACTTTAATCCCTTAAGTTCAACCTTTTTACAAATAGTTGATCCTTTTTTATTTTAACTCAGTCAACGCTGACATTATATTTTTATTTATGATTATGTGGAATATACAATTCAAAATTTTTAATTTCTTTTTCAAAATTGCCGACTCATTTAGTTTTTATATTTTTAACAAATTGTCAACTCTATTTTTTTAATATTGTCACTTCAAGATTTCTATTTTGTTGGCAATTTAAAAAAAAAATTAAGGGTTAAATATAACTTTTTCCTTCATCTTTTATTTATTTTGGTCCTTTACTTTTTTATTTAATTTATTTTGGTCGTATATATTTTACTTAATAATCATTTTAGTCATTTATCTTCGTAAAATTATACAAATTTGTAATTGTATTATGAATTAAAATGAATATTACATAAAAAATAAGGGATGAATAGGAATAAAAATAAACAAAGGATCAAAAGGAATTATTAAAAAAAAAAAAAAAAGATAAATAACTAAAATGAATATTACGTAAAAAATAAAGAATCAAAATTAAATTTTAGACAAATTTAAAAAAAAAATGAGGTGACAATATTAAAAAAAATGAATTGGCTATGATAAATAAATAAATAAATGAGCTTGCAATTTATTTTAAAATATAAATAAATGAGGTATATTCAACATAATATACAAAAATAAGGTAATGTCAGTGTTGACTAAGTCAAGATTAAGGAGGCCAATCATTTACAAACGAGGCTAAAATTACAATTTAAAATTACAGTTTTCAATCTAGAGAGCCAAAATCCCATACTGTAAAACTTGATTCTAACATAGATTATAATTAAATATAATAAATGCATTCATAATGAAATATAATGAATGCTTTCATAATTAAATATAATCAATGCATTCTTACATAATTACGTAGACTATATATTAATTTTTTTTGTTACATTCATGGATAATAATAATTAATAAAATAACAAAATTAGATTCTCTGGAAAAAAAAATAAAAAAAAAACAACATAAGCATTAGGGATGGTAATGGGTAGGGTACAATAGTACCCGTCCCAAGATCCGTGATTTAAAAAAATATCTATACACGTGTCCTCTTGGGTGTCAATTTTAATACTTGTACTCTTGCCCTTTAGGTACTTAAGTGTTTGTACTCATACCCATTACCCATGCTTTAACTAAAATAGATCGATAAATAAATGATATTGTTGTGAATAAATAAATAGATCAAATATTTTAAATTGAACATAAAGTATTATAAACCAAAATATTTTCTAACTCAAAACATTTCAACTGAACACTCGTTGCAATATACATTAAAATATCCATAATAATACTTTATGAAGTTGCAAGTCTTACGATAATATTATTCGAGATCTGTAAAAATAATTGATAGGAAGTTGCAAGTATAATTATAAAGTCACGATTAATATGACATAACTTTTAGATAAAGTCACAATTATTTACATATTCATCATAATCAAATTCTTAAAAAGTTTGCAAATGTTTATCTTTCAATTATAAATATTGTAGTGGTCCAATGATATTCATAGATGTTAAAATATAAAAGAAAACAATTAATTAAATTAAACACTAATATAATAAATAAATAATATATTTATATAAGTGCGGGTGCGGGGATGGGTACTACAGTACTCGTACCCGCACCCACACCCACTTAATTTTGTGGATAATTATATGTTCCCATGCTTATACCCATTATGCGGTTTTTATCCTATCTATTGTGGGTTTTTTTGCCGATACCCATTGGGTCTGAGTCTAATTGTCATCCCTAATAAGTATATATAATTTTTGTTTATTAATAGATATAAATAGATATAGGTAACTTTAGTAAATTTTTATTTTACATATTCAATATTCTAAAAAAGTTAATATACTATATTTAATAAGGAGGGGATGAAGATTTTAAAGGCGAATCTTAATTTTTTAGATTTTATATTTGTAATATTGTGAAAAACATTTTTAATTTTTATTATATTGTTGAAAATTCTTAATTTTTGTATGCAAGTTGTTAAACATGTAAACATGTATTAAACATTAGTACATAATATGATTAAAAAAATTTTTAAAAGATACACAATAGTTAGTTTAAAATTAGGGACCTAAAATGAAAAATATTAACGGACTAAAATTAGATGACATTTTTTGTAAGGACTAAAAGCAATTGAGATTTTATAGGAACTAAAAACTTATTTAACTCTATACTTTATATGTGAGAATTGCAGAAAAAGCATTAAAAACTATTTAACATAATGATGTTTCTATGATAAACAAAATAGTGAGATTTAATAGGGATTATGTGATGTTTTTTCTATTTGGTAGAACAACAATCTAACTCTTTGATGTTTTTATAATTTGCTAAATTTTTTTGGGCTTAAATCTATCAATTTTATAGGGTATATGTGTGATATAAATTTTTAATACTATTTGATATTTAGTTTAATTAAACGTATAATATACTTTTTAAAACACAAGTAAAACATTGACTATAAGATTTTATAGCTACACATATTCATTTTTTGTAATTTTTGATATGCATGGTCGTTAAAGTAATATAAAATATTGAACATATGAATTCATATAATTTAATGTCTATAAAGAGTTATTAAATTTAAATGTTTATATATATATATATATATATATATAATTAAGATAGATAAAATGAAATTATTATTGAGAATAATAAAATTAATGGTTATTTTACAATTCTATTTTTAGTAAAGATTCATTTTACTTCCTAAAATAAATTGCGAGTCCTAATTTAGTCTCTAAGAAAAATAAAGATAATTTTTAGTCTTTGAGAAAATAAATCAAGATAATTTAATTCCTATCTTTTTTACATTTTATTTGGTTAATGAATAAAATAAAATAAAGTGAAAAGAAGATAAAAAAAAAATAGAAAATAAGTTGATTATTTAATAGTTTGGTATACGATAAAATGAAGAGAAATTATGATAGAAGAAAATATGTGTATTTATAAAATAAAATAAATGTCCTTAAGAAAAAATTAGTAGTAATATAAAAAAAAAATTCATTACAATCAATAAAATGATATAAAATATAAAAAGAAAAATAAAGAGAATATATATATATATATATAATTAAATAAACTTATTAATTAATCTCTAAATTATTAAAGACCATTGCTTTTTCAATAATCTATAAAAAAAGTCCCTTAAATATTTTAATGAAAATAAAATTAAAAATAATTATAGTATCCATTCAATGAAAAAACAAACGTTAATGGATTAGCTACCCAATTAGGATAATTGTTATGTTTTCTTTTACTATTAATTCAATTAAAATCTGTTCAGCGTTCTGTGAAAATTTTCAATTCTTACTAGATGATACTCTAAAATAATTTTATATTATCGGTGCACACAAATTAAACTCTAAGAGAAAATAAAAAAAAATGTGTGTATTGATAAAATGACATAAATGTCTTTATGTCAAAATTAGATATGATTAAAAGAAAATTAACGAAAACAATTAGAAAATTAATATATAATATTTTTTGTTTATTAAATTGAAGTATTTCTTTTGTTGTTATGGAATTTATTTTATATATTTATTCTCTTTTATATTTTATTATTTTTTATTGATTGTAATGAAATATTTATTTTTATTCTATCTAATTTTTTAAAGGACATTTTTGTTATTTTATAAATACACATACTTTTTTATCCCAATTTATTTTTATTTTCTCTTATACCAAACTACTAATTAATCAACTTATTTTCTACTCATTTTCTCTTCTTTCTTTTGTTTTCCTCATCTTTTCTTTATTAATCATCCAAAGTGTAAAGAAGGTAAGAACTAAATTATTTCGTTTTAAGTTTCTCATGGACTACAAATTACCTTTATTTTTTAAGGGGCAAAATTGGATCTTACTATTTTTCTCACAAATGAAAATGAGTTTTCACCCTTTCGTTTTTTAGATTAAAAGGTCAAACTCTTACACTTAATTGGACATTTTGTAGATATATAAAAGTATATATAATATCTCAATTTTAATAAGAATATTATGCATTGAAATTTGTGTAAGAAAATATATGTAACAATCCGCTTAATTAAAATCCATTAAAATAAGGACTTTAGAAATGTTAACATATTAATTTAGGACTAAGAAATTTTAGTTAAAATAGGAGTGGACAAAAGAGATAATATAGAAAATAACTAAAGGATAATAAGGAGAATTTCCCTCCATTTTCCCTCTTAATATAACTTCTCAGAAAAGTCTGGAGAACATTTTCCTCATTTTCCTTCCTTCTCATTTCAGAAATAGGGAGGAACACCCCCAAACCCGTACTATTCATCATATCTACAAATTCTCCATTTTTTCTTCTTTTTCCAAATCTCCAACAACATCAATTTATTTAACCCCACCAGACCTGCTCAGCAACCTTACATGCGGGATTCAACCTCTTCAACTTCGAGAATTGAGTAAGATCGGTGAAGTAAAAAAGGAACAAACCAACAAAAGGGGATTTCGAGTTGAAACAGCTGACACAACTTGAAGAGGAAAACTAGAACTATTGGGACAACTCTTTCTTCAATTAATGAAAACTTTGAAAGCTGTGAGTTTTGTTAAGTTAACTCCTTTTAGCATAGGTTCTGAGAATTTATTCATTGTAATTCTTTACTTTTTGTCAGAAACTGTTTTGGGGGGTCACAGATTAGAAGAACTTAGAGCGTGAGGAAAATATAATTTTTAGCATATATGTGTTTTGAAACTACATCCAAATGATTTTAAAATGTCATGCATATTTTTTGTTTGATCTTTGTATGATTTTTGCGCTAGAAATTTAAGAACTCTCAAGATTTTGAGTAAAAAATTGTAGTTTAATGTGCGAATCTTGTCAATGAAGGCAAATGTGTGTACTTTGAACGCTCTTTCACCTATGCCTCAATAGTTTTTCCTTTGGGTGTCATTCTGTAACTTTGGGGTTTTTGCCTCTAGTTGTTGTTTCAAAAACCAAAATATTTTTATCTCTGATAATTCTTTGCTACTTTGTTGCCTCTGATACCTAACTCATGATTTTGGATATTCTATCTTCGATGATTAACTTACGTTTTTGCGCATATTGCCTTTGATGCTATTTCTCAACTTTGAGTATTTTTGCATCTCGTTTCTCCTTTTGTTTTTGCCTATGTTAGTTGTCTTATGGTTTCTTGTATTCTGCCTCTGGTAAATTACTTCTTTTTTGCCTCTGGTAAAATGCATTTATTTTTCCTCTAATAATATTCTTCTACTTTGTTTATAATTTTTCTTCTTCTATTTTGCTTTTGATTTTCTCCTTCCATTTTGCCTCTATTGTTTCGTTTCTTTCTTTCTTCTGATTATAGTTTGCCTCTGGTCATGCTACCTCTGATCCATGTTCGTTTGATCATGTTGCCTCTAGTCCAAATTCCTCTAATCATGTTGTTTATGATCCACGTATCTTGTGATCATGTTGTCTATAATCCATGTATCCTCTAATCATGTTACTTTGATCCATGTATCATCTGAATTTGTCTCTGATCACGCATCCTTTGACTCCTCCTCTGGTCACGTATCCTCTGACTTTGGTCATGCTTCCCCAGACCTGTTACTCCACAAGGAGTTGCCTCTGGTTAGAAGTCTTGCCTCTGACTATGTTTGCCTCTAGTTCTAGCTCATAATCATGGAATTAGTATTTAATTCCCACTTGATTATCAATATATTGCTAAGTTTTTTTTAACTTTTATAGATGAACAATACATTGCATACATAACATTACAAGGAATGACTTACATAATATCACAAATCATGCATGGTCTTACTCACAATGGGACATTCAGGTTGTTCCAGACATGGAATAACATGTAAAGAAGAACAATCAAGACGCTGGTTGCAGTTTGGTCAGACCACCTTTATCAATCAGGTCTCAGTTATCTTGGTGACCCACATTAAGATATATGGGCAACTTTTCCTCATTACAAGAAAAAGATTTGAGGTCATGCATATATTTTTTTTATAGTTTTTAAGAAAGAAATAATGTTTTAAGTTAAACTTTTATGATAATTGAAGTTGAGAGCTTTAGCATAATGTTTTCATGTTTTATGTATATTTATGAAAGAAATATTTTAAAACTACCCCTACTTTTTTTCTAGAGCTCATTGAAATTTTATCTCACCCATTTTATTTTTTATACATCAGCCGCTGAATCTACAAACCATGTTTTGAATTTAGTGCCTTATTTTTATTTGATGTAACATGATGTTTTAGAGAACACATTTATAATTCCAGCGTTGCCGCTTTAATTTAATTAAATAGTTCATTAGATTGAGTTGTAAACTATGTTGTTTAAATATAGTTACAAGTTACTTTAATTATGCTTATTATTGACCTGCAATATTTGTTTTTGTTTTATTGAGGTGTATGGATTCAATTGTCAAATTTTAGGTAATTAGTAATGTGTCTTACAATATATATCACAATAAATTAAATTAATTTATTATTTTTATTATAAGAAATTGCAGTAATTTAAGTTAATTCATATGAAAATAAATATTACCATGGTATTTCTCTTTAAATTATACTTTAACTGTGAAGGTCAATTTTCCAAAAAAAAAAAAAACAACTGTGAAGGTCAAATTCAATTTTTTTACATATTTAAGTGTATAGGTTTCTCATATTGTGTACTTTTTTTATAGGCTGAAATTGTTCAGATTGAATTATTCACTTATTAATGACATTATATGATTTTAAATTTTAAACCATTGTAATACAATTATTCATGGAAAATGGTGCAGTCAAATATTAAATGTTTAAATATATATTTATTTTTGTTTTTGATTTTTATTATTTTGTTTTAATTTCTAAAAAAAATTGATAAGCACCATTTTCAATAAAAACCAATTTTGAAGAGACTAAAACAAAAGAAAAAAGATCAAAAGCAAAAAATATTATTTGTAAGAGCCAAACTCAAATAAAAAAAAATAAAGGGACCAAAAATATATTTAAATTAATATAAAAAATTAGATAAAGACAACTAAAAAATGGGTGTATCTTATGTGTTAGGTCATTATTTCTTAAGGGACAAAGATCAAATATGGAACACTTATAAAATGACTACAAGTATTACCGTTGTTAATTTTAATTTATTCTTCTAAATTTTTAATTAAAACTTTAATATGAATAGTTGTATGAAATTTTATTTACTTAATTAATAATTATTTAAAAAATTCTATAAAATAAGTTTGTGTAAAATATATAAAATATTTTATATAATATATAGTGTGAAATAATAACTTTTGTACTTATACTTATAAAATAGAAATTGATTGGATTACATAAAATAAAAGTAAATATATAACATACACACTTGCTACATCTCAGAAAGTTAAAATAAATTTTAAGATTAATTGCATCTTTGATCTCCTATTTTAATTACTTTACAAAATTAGTATTTCTTTTTAAAACTCGACAATTTTTGGTCCATACTTTATATTTTTTTACTAAAAAAGTTATGTGACATATTTAAAATGACACGATATATGATACAAAGATGTTTAATGATATATACCAATAAAATCACATTAAAACCCTATAAAAATTTCTATTTAAGTACTAAAATTATTCATTTTTGTAATTTAATTAATAATAGAAAAATAATTAATACATCTAGTTGGTTCTATATCATGAGATCATAAGTCACGTCATTTAAGATACATCATATCATCATTTTTTAGTTAAACAATTTGAGGGAGACAAAACTATCAAATTTTAAAATAGGAAGACTATTACGTGTAAAATTAGTTGTGTGCAAGTAAACACAACAAGTAATGTAAGTAAAGTATTTTTTCTACGACAATTGATTATGTCACCTATTTCAATATTTTTCTACACAAATAATTCGTTTGTTTTAAAAATAAAAAGAACACATTTTTTAGTAACCATTTTGAGATAATTTTGTAGAGACACTGAATCTAATTTGAGATGACAAATGATAGTTAATAATTTAACTTGGTTGTAACTTTGTTGGCATGTAGTAATATGTTGTAGAATTCCTAGGACCATCTTGACCTTAGGGGTTTTCCTACTCAGTCGTAATGATAATCAATGGGCTATTACGATTCCTGCGTTCACACACTACACATCATATCATGCTATACTTTATTTTGTCAAATCAGTTTCCCTGTAGACTTAAATGTTGTTCCTAACTATTTAACATTAATATTTTTTACAAGCATATTAACTTAATCCCTATTAAATCAATCATTTTCCATCTTTATCTTTTTTCAAGCTAAAAACACTAGCAATAAAACCTAAGTGATCAATTTAAGTTTTAAACATTGGGTTAAACACAACTTGTTTGAGAGGAAGCTAATCACAATACAACATACTAAAATCCAAAATTCATTATAACCTAATTAATCCTTAATTACAAAGAGTTTTAGCTCATATTGAGCTTAAATATTAAAAAGTAAAAATGGTAAAACACCAAAACACCAAGGATTTCATTACAACAAAAATCAATGTACAAATGAAATATACAAAGAGGAAATATGAGCCATAATGATGTTGGCAGCAAGATCACCAAACATCATCAGTAGTACACCCTCCTTTAAGCTCCAAATCTTCAAGAATCAATGAGAATGGCTCCAAAATGAGTTGGTAATAGAAGAAGATGATGAAACATAGTGGGAGACAATGGAATATGAGTATTAGGGTTGGTGGAGGCACTG
Organism: Cicer arietinum; assembly: GCF_000331145.2. Taxonomy (NCBI): domain Eukaryota; kingdom Viridiplantae; phylum Streptophyta; class Magnoliopsida; order Fabales; family Fabaceae; genus Cicer; species Cicer arietinum. The sequence continues at coordinate 21,856,288 of NC_021162.2, read as the reverse complement.
CAAATTAGGGATGCAATCTCTCCTTACTTTTTTAGACTTTTATCCTTATATATGACAAATCTAATACATTATCTTTCCTCTTTTAGAGTATTTTTTTCTTTTTCAAATAAAGATTCCATTATCCAAAAAGTAAGGACACATCATTGATTCAATAAATTTGTCATTATTCTTGGTTGAAAAACCTTCTAAATTACGAACAAAATTCACTCTTAGTTGGACTTACAATTATGCACTCCTTTAATACTATCAAGTTGTGTACTAGAGTGTTGTAACAACTTGCAGCATATGTTATAAACAAATTGGTTTCAAAGTACTTAGACCTTAATTTTTTTGATGATAGCAAAATTGGTTTGTGGGAACAATTTAAGACACTAATGTTTTATTTAAGTGTGCAGTTCCATGACCATAAATACTATGTAGGATATTAGGATATATCCTATAATGATTGGTAAAAAAGATTTGGTAAATTCAACATTCCAAAACTGGTGGAAAGGCATCTCTGATATACTACCTTTGATGGTTCAAGTAGTGAACTACTATAATTTCCTTTGCATCTAATTCAGTTCTGCTCAAAAGCTGCCTCTACTGACTCTGCCTTTGGTAAAGCAATCAAACAAACTATGCTAAGTCTTCCTCTAATGAAGCAAATCAGACTATGCTAAGTTTGCCTTTGATGAAGCCAACTAGACTATGTTAAGTCTACCTCTGATGAAGCAAGCAAGACTTTGTTAAGTTTGCATCTGATGAAGCGAGCAAGCTTATGCTCAAACAGCCTTTGATCAGTTGCCTCTGATAAATTATCTCTGGTGATGAAGTAAGCATTTGACTTCATCTGCCTCTAATAAGTTGCCTCTGGTGAAAGTCAAAGATTGGTAAAAAAGTTAATACCTCTAGTAAAAAGTCAATGCACCTGGTAAAATTCAACACTCTAACAAGTCAACACCTCTGACAAAGTCAACGTTTGACAAAAGGAAAAGATCTAATGCAGATAAGGAGTGCACTACCTTTGATAATCTGCCTCTAATTATCAACACTGCCTCTGATAATCTACCTCTAATTATCAACACTGTTTCTGGTAATCTGCCTATGATAATCTGCAAGGTCTGATTGTCTGTTGCCTCTAGTAAATATGTTGGCTCTAATAGTCTTATCTCAGATTATTTTGTGCCTCTGGTCCAATACTTCTACTTCATCTAAAATTAATTCAAATACTTGAAGAAATTCCAAGTTTCAATTTGAGTTCAACGACCATATTTATTTTCAAATAGGTCAATTGCTGAAAGCAATGAAGCTCCATCCTAATGGACACAAGGGTATACCATGAGGGACACAAGACCATTCCATGAAGAACATATAACCATATTGTGAAGAACGAAGACAATGCAGTAAGGCTTCTATAAAAGAACATGCATTTTGAGCTGAAAACAACACAACAAATTACAACATTTTCAAAGAGAAACAAACACAACACAATAAGAAAAATATTGAATTCGAAATTCTTCAAATTTATCTGAGTGTTGAGAAAGAAAATCTGAAAGCATTATCTTGTAAACATCATCTAGTTAGAGAGATAAGGAAAATATGGAATTCGAAATTGTTCAAATTTATCTGAGTGTTGAGAAATAAAATTTGAAAGCATTATCATTTAAACATCCTCTAGTTAGAGAGATAATTCAGCAAACATAAACACTTATTCTTTTGTAACCAAGCCCGGTAGTGGCTGATTGTTTTCCTCAACAGTTTGACGGTACTAAGTTGAAAGTTGAGAAGACATTGTTAGAACTTGTAATTCAGTCCAGTAGTGGCTGCCCTTTTCTCAATAACTTGAAGGCACAAAGTTAGTAGGGTGAAGATTGAACACAACCATTGTGACTAACTAGTGCTCAAGTATAAGTTTTGTTTTAGTGTGTTTAGTGGGTTAAATCCTTTCAAAGGAAGGGAATGAACGTAAAGATCATAGCATTTGGGCACATGTTTCTAGCTTTTTAGTTAGGTATTTTAAAATCTCTTTATAGCTTAGAATAATTTTTTAGCTAGTTTCTAAACTTTGGGTCGAAATTGAATTATAATTTTATTATTTGCATTTTGATCCTTGCTCACTCTGTAGGCCATAACTTTAGCTCTGGATGTCGGATTGGCGCATACGAGCAGGCGTTGGAAAGCTAAAAATCAGAGCTACAACGTTTGTGTTGGAACAAAAGCCCAATGCTAAACTTTACTGGGCCTGAATTGCAGATTTTGTAATATGGACTTTTGTAATAATTTTAAATTACGAGCCACTTGTTTTTAAACCCTACATCCTAAAGCCCAATATCGAGTACTATATATTGGGAGTTTTGTTTCTTTTCTAGGACATGAAATTTTAAGATTCAGATTGATACAAGGGATAAACACTTCGTATTTTATTTTCATGGAATACTATATTTATATGATTAATCCACAAGTTCAGAGTTTCATCAACACCTTTAGATTCAGATTACACTGTCAATTTCGCTTCATGATTCTATTTCTGTTTATTTGATTATATTAATATTTTGATTGCTTAAATTGAATTTCAATAGGATCGATTAAAATTCATTTCACAGAATTTGATTTTGGTTTCTAATTTAATTGAATTATAATTTTGCGACACTTGATCGTTAATTGTAATATTTTGATGATTGTGATGCTTAATTAAGTCAAGGAAACCGAATTCATATAGGATTAATTACGTTTGTTTGATCAATTCTATAGTCAAATAAGAATAGAATCCTAAATTAGAAATTAAACGCATTGATATAATCTGTGATAGGTCTGAAACTCGAATTAGTGAATTAATCATTTTGCTTATCTGTTCAAAAAAAAAAAACCTTTCTACCCCCTTTCGTATTTCAACTTTCAATTTGGCTAATACTATCATATCAGAAGTCCTTGCGAAACGACTCGAGTTATTACCTCTATTTACATTTCATCAATTGTATTTGACCCGTGTGCGATAACAAATCAAATTGGCGCCGTTGCTGGGGACTCTCTGATAACAATATTAACCAATTTTAGAGTATTACTAATCATCATAACAATTGTTTCTTCGTATTTTGTTGCTCTACAAATCAGATAGGCTTGTTGCAAGCTTGTAGGCACATTTCTAGTTAAAAAAAAACCGGTTTTCAGGCGATTATCTTGTATTGTCCCGAAATTTTGCCAGAAAATCAGAAGAAAAAAATTCCAAATTCCTCAAAATCCCAAATTCCTTCGTTTAGACCCTTTTTTAATTTTTTTTAATTTTTCTTATTATCCAAAAATTCCAAAACAAATTGTGTTGCCTTTATTTGATTTTTAGAAATTTTTTGTGGTAATTTTATATTTTTTGGATTTTGTTTGATAGGATTTTCGATTTTTCATTTCAATTTTAGCGATAGGGACATTGTTGAAATTTTCATAATTATGATTTTGCACTGCATTGTTATGATGATGCATGATTAGGGCTAGTTCTGTAAATCTGCATTCCCTTGAACCTAAAATAGATAAGACATTTCATTTATGTCGTAGACTTAATAGAGCTGCTAGTGCTAATGAGTCAGAGTTAGATAGTGAAATTGACAACTTGCTAAAAAATATGACTGATGCGAATAATATAACCTTAAGACAACTTTTTACACCTAATGTCAATTATAATGCATTGTGTATCATATATCGTGAAGTTATTGTACCATTTGAACTTAAATCTGGTTTAATACACTTGCTTCCAAAGTTTAATGGTCTTGCAGGTGAGGATCCCCACAAACACTTGAAAGAATTCCATGTTGTGTGTTCTACCATGAAGCCTCAAGGAGTCATAAAAGACCCCATTAAGCTAAGAGCCTTCCAATTTTCACTCCAAGATGCTGTCAAAGACTGGTTATACTACCTTCAACCAGGTTCTGTTACAAGTTGGAATGATCTCAAGAAATTGTTTCTAGAAAAATTCTTCCCTGCCTCAAAAGCTGCTTCGATTAGAAAAGAAATATGTGGCATTAGGCAGATTGACAGGGAATCATTACATGAGTATTGGGAGAGATTCATGAAATTAGTGTCTAGCTGTCCTCACCACCAGATTTCTAACAATTGCTCATCCAACATTTTTATGAAGGCTCGCTACCTATGGATAGAAGCATTTTGGATGTTGCTAGTTGGGGAACACTTGTCGATAAGACCCCAGAAGCGACAAAGGCTTTGGTTGAAAACATGTCCATTATTCTCAACAGTTTACAACTAGAAGCAATTCAACAATGTTGACAAAGGGTGTGAATGAAATTCAAGCTTCTTCCTACAATAATTTAGAAGGCAGACTTGATGAGCTTACATCTTTTGTATCAATAGGTAAAATCCAATCAGTGATATGTGGTATTTGCACTTCTTCAGAGCATTCTAGAGATTCATGTTCTACATTGCAAGAAGATCCAATTGCTGATGCTCCTCAAGCATATGCAACAAATATATATAATCCTCAACCCAACTATGATCTTTCATCTAACAGGTACAATCCTGGTTGGAGAAACCATCTCAACCTGAGATGGGATAATTCATCTGCACGACAACCACCTAGGCAGCAACAGCAACAAAAGCAGCAACAAAACATTCCACAACAGTAAAACAATGCACCTTCATTAGAGGACCTCGTTAAGCAGATCGTTGTTCAGAATCTCCAATTTCAACAAAGAAAAGATTCCACCATTCAAAATTTGGAAACAAAGATTGGTCAGCTAGCCACTTCAATTAATCAATTACAGACTCAAGGGTCAAACTAATTTCCTACACAATTAGTAGTAAATCCAAATGCTCCTAATGTCAGTGCAATTACATTGGGGTCTGGAAAAGCTATTGAAATACCAAAGATACCTGAAACTGCTGTGGAAAATAACAAGGTTGTTGAGGATACTTTGATACCTGAAACTGTTGATTTTAAGTAAAATATACCACTTCCTTTTCCTCAAAGGGCAGTGAAAACTAAGAAAATGGACGAGGCAGATAGGGACAAGGAGATCATGGATACATTTAGGAAGGTGGAAGTGAACATTCCCCTCCTTGAAGCAATTAAACAGATTTCAAGATATGCAAAATTTCTAAAAGATTTGTGCACACACAAGAAAAGGTTAAAAAGTAATGAAAGAGTAAACATGGGGCGAAATATTTCATCCCCCATTCAGCCCATGCCTCAGAAATGCAAAGATTGAGAAACTTTTTCCATTCCATGTGCCATAGGCAATAGTCAATTTGAAAATGCTATGTTAGATTTATGAGCTTCCATTAATGTTATGCCTACATCTTTTTTAACTCTCTTGCTCTTGGATCTTTATAGAGTACAAGTGTTACCATTCAATTGGCGAACAAGAGCAATGCTCGTCCCGCTGGACTTAAGGAGGATGTACTTGTTCGAGTTATTGAATTGATATTTCCTACAGATTTTTACATTCTGGACATGGAGGGAGAGGGAGAGAATAAGTCCAACAGGGCGCCTATCATCTTAGGCAGACCATTCTTGAAAACTGCTAGAACAAAAATTGATGTACATGCTGGAACTCTATCCATGGATTTTGGTGATAGCATTGTAAAATTTAACATCTTTGATGCTATGAAACACCCCATGGAAGAGCATTCTATTTTTCAAATTGAATTGCTTGCTGATTTGGTTGATGACACTTACCTTGATATGTTTGCTATTGATTTTCCTTCATTGTCTGGTTTTGATGATACTTATACTTGTGAGTTATGTACAGATACTCAATTGTGCTCTGTTTGTACTAAGATCGAAGTTGCATTGTAGGTTGATCATTGTGCTGATATTGATATTTCTACTAACATAATTGATTTTGCAGACTTAGCTTCGGCCACTGGTGTTGTACCCTCCATTGAACTACCACCGACTATAGAGCTTAAACCACTTCCTGAAAATTTGAAATATGCATATTTAGAAGGAAGTGGCAATTTACCTGTGATTATTTCAGCCAAACTTGAAGATGAACAGGAAGATAAGTTGTTGCAGATTTTAAGAAAATGCAGGAAGACAATTGGATGCACATTGGCTGGTATTCCCGGTATTAGCCCATCCATGTGTATGCATAAGATACTACTGGAGGATGGGGTAAAATCAGTCAGGTAGCCCCAAAGGCGACTTAACCCATTAATTCTGGATGTTAAAAAAAAAAGAAGTGACCAAGCTTTTGCAAGCAGGCATTATATACCCCATCTCTGATAGTCAATGGGTGAGTCCGGTGCAGGTAAATAATGAACTTATCCCCAAACGAGTGCAGGACAACTGGACTCACAGTGGTTAAAAATGAAAATAATGAACTTATCCCCACACGAGTGCAGAACAACTGTAGGGTATCGGTTAAAGGAGACTAAACCAGGAGACTAGAAATGATCATTTTCCTTTACCATTCATTGATCAGATGCTTGAACGGTTGGCTGGTAAGTCACATTATTGTTTTCTTGATGGTTTTTCTGGTTATTTTCATATCCATATTGCAACAGAGGACCAAGAAAAGACCATGTTCACTTGCCCTTTCGGCACATTTGCCTATAGGAGGATGCCCTTTGGCCTATGCAATATTCCTAGCACTTTCCAACACTGCATGATTAGTATTATCGCTGATTTGATGGAAAATTGTATAGACGTTTTCATGAATGATTTTACTGTGTATGGTTCCTCATTTGATGCATGCTTGAAAAATTTAGATAGAGTTTTGCAAAGATGTATTGAAACTAACCTTGTGCTGAATTATGAAAAATGTCATTTTATGGTTGCACAAGGCATAGTTTTGGGACATGTGATCTGTAAAAATGGGATAGAAGTTGATCTTTCCAAGATTGATGTGATTTCTAATTTGCCTTACCCATCTTGCATCCGCGAGATTCGTTCTTTTCTTGGTCATGTAGGTTTTTACAGGCGCTTTATCAAGGATTTCAGCAAGATAGCTCTTCCGCTGTCAATTTGCTGCAAAAAGATGTCAGTTTCACCTTTGACGACAAATGCAAGATTGCGTTTGATTTCTTAAAGGCAACACTGAATTCTACTCCTATAATTCAGCCACCCAATTGAACCATTCCTTTTGAAATTATGTGTGATGCATCTAACTATGCAATGAGAGCAGTCCTTGCACAAAGGGTTGGTAAGACTGCCCATGTTATTTATTATGCTTTTAGGACTTTAGATTATGCACAAGCTAATTATACTACCACTAAAAAGGAACTTTTAGTTATTGTTTTTGCTCTTGACAAGTTTAGATCATATTTGCTAGGTTCGAAGGTAGTTCTTTTTACTGACCATGCAGCTTTGAAGTTCTTGCTGAAGAAACCAAAAGCAACAAGACAAATTAAAGATGCTTTTGGCCCAACAAGACAAATTTTGGTCCTCAACGGACAACAAGAAAAGTCTTAGACTCAGGTTTCTTTTAGCCCACTTTGTTTAAAGATGCTTTTGAGACTTACAAAACTTGTGAACAATGCCAAATAGCAGGAACAACAGTCACTCGTAGGAGTGAGATGTCTCAATAACCTATAATTTTTTGTGAAATATTGATGTGTGGGGGCATTGACTTTATGGGCCCTTTACTTGTATCTTTTGGTTTTGTCTATATTTTACTAGTAGTTGATTATGTTTCGAAGTGGGTGGAAGCAATACCCACTAGGACTAGTGATTCTAAAGTTATTGTAGGTTTTATCAGATCAAATATTTTTTGTAGGTTTGGAATACCCCAGGCCATCATAAGTGATCAAGGCACTCATTTTTGCAACCGCACCATGGACGCTTTGCTTCGGAAGTATGGGGTTTTGCACAAATTTTCTACACCTTATCATAACAAGACTAATGGGCAAGATGAAATCTCAAATAGGGAAATCAAACAGATCTTAGAAAATATGGTGCAGCCAAACAGGAAAGATTGGAGACACCGACTCGAAGAAGCTCTTTGGGCTCATAGAACAGCCTACAAAACACCAATAGGGTTGTCCCCTTATCGACTTGTGTTTGGTAAGGCATGCCACCTCCTAGTGGAAATAGAGCACCGTGCTTATTGGACGATCATGAGTTGTAACCTTGAGATGGAGAAAACAGGTTTGGAGATAAAGCTTCAATTGCAACAACTTGGAGAGCTTAGACTTAAAGCTTATGAGAACACTCGGATCTATAAGGAGAAAATTAAGTTCTTTCATGATAAGATGATTACTAGGAAGGAATTTTCCATTGGCCAAAAAGTTTTATTGTTCAACTTCCGTCTGAAAATTATGGCTGGGAAACTTCGATCCAAGTGGATTGGCCCTTTTGTTGTTACTAACATTTTTCCTCATGGTGCGGTGGAAATAAAAAGTGAAAACACCGAGAAAATGTTCAAAGTAAATGGACAATGCCTCAAGCTATTCCATGAGAGCTCTGTGCTTCAAGATGCTACCATAGAAGAACTCTCATTGGAAAAACCCACCTACGCTGAAGTTTGAATAGGGAGCTCCCTTTCCTTAATCTTATTTTATACTTGTTACTTTCATTGAGGACAATGTGTAATTTATGTGTGTGGGTATTATTTAGGATTTTATTTGTTATATTTCAAAAAAATAAATAAATAAAATAATAATAATAATAATAATAGTAATAATAATAATAATAATAATAATAATAATAATAATAATAATAATAATAATAAAATGAGGAAAATGGTTGTGTTGTGAGCAAAGAGAGTGTGAGAATAAAATTCAATAATATTTTGTTAAGTTACTTCTTAATGTTGTTTTTCTTTCTTAATCATTACTCCTTTGTCCTCTTTGATTAGCAGCTTTAGTCTCCTTAGGATTATTTCACCCTTACCTTGGCCACCTTACAACCTGAATAAAGACCTTTTAATCATTATGTGCATGTGTTTCAAATATAGATGTTAGAGGCTTGTCAAGCCTATGGCAGTGTTAGCTTTCATGATGTGCTTTGAGTGTAAACAGTAGCCCAAACACTTTGAGTGGTTGAGGGAATTTTATATATTTGGAGGACTCTATCACTTATGATGCATTCTTTAGTTAACTTGTCCTCTTGTTTGCTTTGGTTGTGATAAAAAACTATTCATGATTTCTTTAAGCTAGAAATATTTTTTTCTCTCACCACTTTGCATTCATGAGAATATTTGGAATCACATGCATTGTTTTGCTCAGAGTGCAAAAGCTTAAGTGTGGGAGAATTTGATCATAACATTTGGCCATACGTTTCTAGCGTTTTAGTTTGGTATTTTAAAAGCTCTTTATAGCTTAGAATAATTTTTTAGCTTGTTTTTAAACTTTGGGTCGAAATTGATCATAGCTACTGAGTTAGTAGTGAACCATGATAAATTGTTGAGTCTTGCATTATGTTTTTGTCTTATCTTTTCTGTTTATTTACTTAAGCTTTTAATCCATTCGAAAAAGTTTTAAAAACAATAAACACAATTCAAATCCCCAATTGTAACTCTAATTTTTAGCTTTCCAACACCTACTTGCATGCGTCAATATGACATCCAGAGATCAATATACAAATAATAACATTAAAACTAAATTATGACCCGAAGTTTAGAAACATGCTAAAAAAACCATCTAGGCTAAAGAGAGCTTTCAAAATATCATAGTACAAAGCTAGAAACTTGTGCCAAAATGCATTGATCAAATTCCTCCACACTTAAGCTTTTGCACTCGGAGCAAAACAATGCATGTGATTCTAGAGATTCTCCATAATGCAAAGTGGTGTGCAAAATTTTAATCCCATGTTTCAGAGAATATGACAATCATGAATAGCTTTTCATCATAACCAAAGCAAACAAGAGAAAAAAATTAACTAAAGAATGCATCGTAAGTGATATAGTTCTCACAAGATATAGAATTCTTTCAGCCTCTCAAGTGTTTGGGCTACTATTTATACTTAAGCACATCATGAAGCTAGCATTACCATGGGCTACTATTTCCATGTGATTCAAAAGGAATCCACTCTAAAGAGAATTCCACCCACCGATGTTGTCTCATGTTAAGTTCCCTTTGATCAAAGAGATACCTCAAACTCTTATGATCATTGAAGATATCAAAGTGTACTCCATATAAATAATATCTCTAGATTTTTTAGGGCAAACACTATGGCAACAAGTTCTAAATCATGGGTTGGGTAGTTTTCTTCATGTGGTTTCGATTGTCTAGAGGCAAAAGCAACTACTTGTTTATTCTGTATTAGTACACCACCCAAGCTTTTCAAATATGCATCACAATAAACCTCAAATCATAAGGTTGGGTCTGGAATGACTAGTACATGGGTTGTGATCAGTTTGGTCGTAAGTGTTTGGAAACTTTTCTCATATTCATGGTCCCACACAAAAGGTTGATCCTTACGTGTCAACCTTGTTAAAGGCAAGGCTATTTGAGAGAATTTCCTGATAAACCTACGGTAGTACCCTACTAAGCCTCAAAATTTTTTAACTTCAGCCACATTCTTAGGCTGATCCCATTCAACACTGCTTCTACCTTTAAAGGGTCCATTATTACCCCTTCCTTGGAAATCATATGGCCTAAAAACTTAATCTCTGACATCCAAAATTTACATTTACTAGGTTTAACAAATAATCTTTTATCTCTCAGTATTTCTAGCATAGTCTTAAGGTGTTCTTCATGTCCTAAGATCAATTTTTGAAAATATGGTGGCTCACTCTAGTTGGTCTATAAGGTCATCAATTCTAGGCTATGAATATTAGTTACGTTATTCAACTACATATAGTCTATGCAAAGTCTCATTCCACCATCCTTTTTCTTTACTAATAGTATAAGAGCTCCACATGGTGGCACACTAGGTCTAATAAACTGTTTATTTATCAGATCCTCCAACTGATTCTTAAGTTCAATCAACTATAATGGAGAATTGGACCTGTTCCAAGGGCTAAATATATAGAGAATTTTATCTCCTTCTATGGAGGCAAAGATGTTACACCCTCTTGGGAAAACATCCTCAAATTCATTTACCATTGGAATACTGGAAATATCTACTTCTGACCCTGAATTTGAATATAAGAGTAACATTATACTCTGACCCTCATTGACTAAACACTAGAAGAGTTGTGAAGCAGTACATATGGAAACAAGTTTTGGTTCCTCTAGTTAGGGAATATTTGGTGGAATTATGACTTCCTTACCATGACATAATAGAGTCACATAATTTTTAACATCCAATCTATTCATAGGATAATATCTAAGTCTTTAATGGGTAAGCAAATTAGGTCCACTAAAAAGATCTTATCAAATAGACTAACTGGGAATCGAGGACATACTAAGAAAGTCTCAATATGATTCTTAGTTATAGTAGTTACAACTAAGGTAGAAGGTAATTCAAACATGGAATGGTTGAGTTGAAAAGCACAATAAGAGGATATGAAGGAATGAGATGCACCAGTGTCAATTATAACAATTAAGGGGTTTTGTTTTATATAATAGGTACCGGTTACCTGATTATTGTTCTTACCTTTCTTGCCATCAAAGGCATATACACTCATAGAGCTTGAATTGTTTGGGTTTGAATCAACTTGTCTCTAGCATGCTGGGAAAGAAGCCATCATATGCCCTGGTTATTTGCAGGAGTAACATACATTTCTTCCTCATAAGTATTCTCCTCCATGCTCTTTTCCACACCTTAAGCATCTTCTTGTCCTATGATAACTTGAAGTTTGCACCTATTTCCCTTTACCAGAGGAAGTCTTCACCCTTAACTATTGATTAAATTTGTTAGCATCCTTCCTATGTTTCCATTTAGCCTCCTTTTCCTCCTGCACTTTATTCAAACCCTCTTCAATGATATAACTCTCATGCACCAGGGTGGAGTACCTAGTGATTTCTAGATGATCAATCTTGCTTCTAAAATTAGACCTTAAAACCCATTCAAATTGATTTATTTTCCAAACCACAATTGGGACTACTAGGTATATGGGGATAGTCTAGGTAGTTCCACACACTTTGCTACATATTCAGCCACATACATACTTCCTTGTTGCAAATGAACAAATTCTAGCTCCTTTTGTCTTCTAGCACTTTTGGGTAATACTTTTCTAAGAAAATCACCTCAAAGTGCTCCCAGTCTAATGGTGTTCCCATGTTTAGTAAGTGAGCCCTTGCACCCTTCCACCAGTGTTCAGCCTTACCCTTTAGTAGACGAGCAACAAATGTAATTTTTTTGCTCTTTAGTGCAGTGCACTACCTCAAAGGCATTTTTAATTTCCTTGAGCCAAGCCTGAAATTTAGTAGGATTATGACTTCCTTTAAATACTGGTGGTTGCAGCTTGAGGAAGTCATAGATTATTCTGTTAGCAGTTTAGTTTCCACGCCCTTATAGTGCCATTTGTTGGACAAGATTATTGGTGGTTGTTGCTTGTAGTATGATGGTGTGCAATATGTAAGACCCATAATTTTAAAGTACCTTTTATGTATTTTTGGTATATTTTGGATTTTGGCTCGGAGGCTTTTAAGCCAAAGTTAATAATATTTTGGAGTTTTATAATCAAAAAGATATTTCGATGCCAATTAGAATTTCTCGTCGATAAATAAATTGAATTTAACTGCGGTAAATACCTTACGGTTAATTTAAGGCGTTTCGGGTGAAAAGGTAATTTAATAAATATCTAGATTTTGAGATATTTGTTAAGTTATATTTATTTTATATATATATGTTTGCTTGGAGGGAAAAAGAAAGGAAAACTAGAAGGAAGGAAAAGGAAAAGAAAATAGTATATAAAGGAAGGAAGGAAAAAGGAAGAAAGGAAAAACAAAGGAAAGAAATAGAAAGGAAGGAAAACCCAAATTTTCCATCTCCTTCCTCAGACAACCAACCGTGAAACCAAAATTCCATCCTTCTCCATTTCTCGTTTTCGTTGCTTCCTTTTCTTCAAAGCTAGTGACCCAAGGTTGGGTGAGGGTTAGACCAAGGTTTTCGTAACTCCACTCTTCCTCTTTGAGTCGAAAACGAAGAAAAACGGTTTTTGAGATCTAAACACAAACCCCTCCGTTTCTCCTAGATCCAAACCTCATTCCTCGAAGAGATAGAAGGGAAAGTTGCTCACCTCCGTGCTACGGTGCTAGTGCACTAATTTGGAAGCGGCGTTGCGAGCGGAGATTTTACCGGAATTTCTCGCGGAACCGGAAACTCTCGATAAAGCTAACTTTGAGGTAAGGGCTCCTTCCAAACTTCTAGATTGCATTAGGGACTTATCTGTAGTTGTGTGGGAAGGAAATTGTTAGGGTTAAATGTGTCGATTTGGGGAAAAACCAAACTAGTGCGTTACGGGTAAAACCCTAAGAGTTAGGTTTTGTTTATAGTGATGAATGTTTCGTGGTAAATGAATTTGAATGTCATTGTGTATGATTATGGGTAAATGAAACTTGATGTTTGTTAATTGGTGTGGTTGTTGTGAATTATGGTTTGAATGTGAAAGTATGTTTGAATTTGTTTCTGTGGAATTTGAAAACCATTAGAGTTAAACGAGTATTAAAAATGGGGAATCTTTTAATACCTCGGTTTGCTTAATGTGTATTTGAGGGAAATGCTTAAGTTAACTGGGCGTTGAGAATGGGGAATCTCTTAATGTCTCGGTTACTTAACTATCGTTTTTGAAAATCGTTTCGGTAAATGAGTATTAAGAATGGGGAATCTCTTAATATGACTGTTTGCTTAACGTTTTGTTTTGAAAATCATTAAGTTAAATCGGTATTAAGAACGGGGAATCTCTTAATGACTTATTTAATTAATGTTGTTTGAAAGTCGTTTAAGTTAAATGGGTATTAAAAATGGGGAATCTTTTAATATCTGCATTTGCTTAACGATTGTTGTGAATGGAGTCTGTGTATGCTCATGCATTTCATTTGGTAAATTGTGTCGACCCGTGATAGGTGACACCTTGGTAAACTGTACGGACCCGTGATAGGTTGTACGTTTGCGATTTACATTTTAGTAAATCGTGTTGACCCGTGATAGGTGACACCATGGTAACTGTACTGACCCGTGATAGGTGGTACATTTACGATTTACATTTTTGGTGAATTGTGCTGACCCGTGATAGGTGGCACCTAGGTAAACAGTACTGGTCTGTGATAGGCGGTACGTTTACGATTCCCGCTTTTTCTTTTAGTAAATCGTGTTGACCCGTGATAGGTGACACCTCGGTAAACTGTACTGACCCGTGATAGGTGGTACATTTACGATTCCCGCTTTTTCTTTTAGTAAATCGTGTTGACCCGTGATAGGTGACACCTCGGTAAACTGTACTGACCCGTGATAGGTGGTACGTTTATGATTTACGCATTTTAGTAAATCGTGCTGACCCGTGATAGGTGGCACCTCGGTAATTGGTACTTTGGCCTGCGATAGGCGGTACAATTATGATTTACGGCCCTTCGAGGAGGGTTTTGGTTTGGAATTCCGAGTCCATGCATTTTGGCATATACGCATTGCATTAGGGTGCCTGGCACGCGAGTCATGTTTGATTTGAGTTTATGATTGAGTGATTCGAATTTTGATTTATCGTGATAACTGAGATGAAGGTGTTAAGTGCTATGTGTTGTGTATTGTGTGTGAGTATGATGGTTATCGAACCTTTGTGTGTCGTAGTAATCGCGTAGAAATTGCTAAGTGTTAAGTGGTGAACTTGATTAGGAATGACTTAGGTTAATTCATGAATTTTTGGAAAACTGATCAGGGAAATCGATTTCCCAATCGATTGGATGGGTAAACAGGGACTTGGCCAATTCACAAAATCGATTAGCCAATCGATTTCGAAAACAATTTTCAAAGGAATCAGTTAAGAAATCGATTGCCCAATCGATTAGGCCTTAAGTCAGGGGCTCAGGAACCAATCAATCGATTTACCAATCGATTGAATTCAGCCCAGGATTCTGTTTTCATTAAGAATCCCTCACCAAATCGATTAGGAAATCGATTGGCTCGAAACCAGGGGCTCAGGAACCAATCAATCGATTTACCAATCGATTGAATTCAGCCCAGGATTCTGTTTTCATTAAAAATCTTCACCCCAATCGATTGCCCAATCGATTGGCTCAGTGAAAATCCTCATTTTTAGTTGTATGATTAATTGCTCATGAATCTATCCATGTTTTGTTTTATCATGTGTTAATTAGGAGATCGAGAACTGCATTTTACCTTCATTTTCATTGGCAATGTACTGTATGAACTTTTCGCACATGGAAAATCCTGTTAAGATGCATGCTTAGTTAAAAAGTTGTTTTGAGCATTCAAAAACTTAATTGCTATGTGTTAACTGTTATTTTCTGGTTGGTGACCCTTTACACTATTGTGGAAATCTGGGCTTTGCCCTCAGATGAGAGTCAGGACGGCCCTACTGGTTCGTACCCTACGGACAGGGATGGAGATGGGAACGCTTGACTGCTGTTGTGTTAGGAGGATCTCACGGGGCGCGTGGAGATTACTCAGGGTGTATAGTTTTTGGTAGGATGATCAGATTAGGATGATGTATAGGGACTAGGGGTCCTTCTTTTTGGTTTGGAGTATTTTAGTTTTGGAAAACTGTACTTATACAAATATTATCAGTTTGATATCATCTTTGAATGGGTTCCATGTACCATTTGATGTTTATGTAAAAATGTTTTGGATTTATAATTGGAGAAACTTTTCCGCTGCGTAAATTATAATGACTCAATTATTTATCCAAAAGCATTTCCTGATTTATTTCTTTGTTCGTTCTTAATTACTTTTAGAAAAAAAAAA
>NC_021162.2:21808070-21837545 GCF_000331145.2 Cicer arietinum | reverse complement strand
GCTTTTAGAGACCTACACTTGAACGTAGAGTTCGGACCGGGAATTTTGAAATTCGGAATGATTAAGATCTCGAGTGGATTACTTGAAGACATTGCGAATTCTCAGGATGACGTCTTAATTCAAGAGAAGAGGAATCTAATAGTACAAGGGAAGACGACTGAGTTCAAGATTGGGGCAGATAATGTTTTGCGGTGTAATGGTAGGATTTGTGTACCAGCCATTACAGATATGCGGAAAACGATTCTAGAAGAGGCGCATAAGAGTAAGCTGAGTATTCATCCTGGGGCAACAAAGATGTATCAGGATTTGAGGCAGAATTATTGGTGGCCAGGAATGAAGAAACATGTGGCGGAATATGTATCCACTTGTCTAACTTGTCAGAAAGCGAAGGTGGAACATCAGCGACCTGCTGGAATGTTGCAACCTTTAGATATACCTGAATGGAAGTGGGACAGCATTTCCATGGATTTTATAACCGGATTACCGAAGACAAGGAGGAAGAATGATTCTATATGGGTGATAGTGGACCGGCTGACTAAATCTGCTCACTTTTTACCGGTAAGGACCACCTATAAGGTAGATCAGCTAACGGAGATCTACATTGCTGAAATTGTGAGGTTACACGGGGTACCATCGAGCATTGTATCAGACCGTGATCCGAAGTTCACATCGCATTTTTGGGGAGCATTGCACGAAGCGTTGGGAACGAAGCTACGATTGAGTTCAGCTTACCATCCACAAACGGACGGACAGACTGAAAGGACAAATCAGTCCTTGGAAGATCTGTTGAGAGCATGTGTTTTAGATGATAGAGGAAGTTGGGATGATGTACTTCCGTTGATTGAGTTCACTTACAACAATAGTTTCCACGCAAGTATTGGAATGGCACCATATGAGGCTTTATATGGGCGCAAGTGTCAAACGCCCTTGTGTTGGTATAAAGACGGTGAGAATATGATTGTCGGACCAGAGATGGTGCAACAGACCACAGCTAAAGTAAGGAAGATCAAGGAGAAAATGAAGACTTCACAAGATCGCCAGAAGAGTTACGCGGACAAGCGTCGCAGACTTTTGGAATTCGAACAGGGTGACCATGTATTTCTGAGAGTCACACCTACTACTGGAGTAGGTAGGGCCTTGAAATCGAAGAAGTTGACTCCGAAATTCATTGGACCATATCAGATTTCTGCACGAATTGGGCCGGTTGCTTATCGGATTGCATTACCTCCGATACTGTCCAATATCCATGACGTGTTTCATGTGTCGCAGTTGAGGAAATATCTCGCAGATCCATCTCACGTGATCGAACCAGACACAATCCAGCTAAAGGATAACCTGTCGTTCGAAGTACCACCCGTGAGAATTGATGACAGGAAGATTAAGCGGTTGAGGACCAAGGATGTTTCGTTGGTCAAGGTGATCTGGAACCCAATTACTGGAGATGCGACTTGGGAACTGGAGAGCAAGATGAGGGAACAACACCCAGAGTTATTTATCGATGCATAGTTTCGAGGACGAAACTAATTTTAGGGGGGGAGTAATGTAAGACCCATAATTTTAAAGTACCCTTTTATGTATTTTTGGTATATTTTGGATTTTGGCTCGGAGGCTTTTAAGCCAAAGTTAATAATATTTTGGAGTTTTATAATCAAAAAGATATTTCGATGCCAATTAGAATTTCTCGTCGATAAATAAATTGAATTTAACTGCGGAAAATACTTTACGGTGAATTTAAGGCGTTTCGGGTGAAACGGTAATTTAATAAATATCTAGATTTTGAGATATTTGTTAAGTTATATTTTTTTTATATATATATGTTTGCTTGGAGGGAAAAAGAAAGGAAAACTAGAAGGAAGGAAAAGGAAAAGAAAATAGTATATAAAGGAAGGAAGGAAAAAGGAAGAAAGGAAAAGCAAAGGAAAGAAATAGAAAGGAGGGAAAATTGAATTTTCCATCTTCTTCCTCTGCACTCACGTGAGCTTTAACCAAAAATCCATCCTTTCTCCATTCTTCGTTTTCGTTGCTTCCTTTCTTCAAAGCTAGTGACCCAAGGTTGGGTGAGGGTTAGATCAAGGTTTTCGTAACTCCACTCTTCCTCTTTGATTCGAAAACGAAGAAAAACGGTTTTGAGATCCAAACACAAACCCCTCCGTTTCTCCTAGATCCAAACCTCATTCCTCGAAGAGATAGAAGGGAAAGTTGCTCACCTCCGTGCTACGGTGCTAGTGCACTAATTTGGAAGCGGCGTTGCGAGCGGAGATTTTACCGGAATTTCTCGCGGAACCGGAAACACTCGATAAAGCTGACTTTGAGGTAAGGGCTCCTTCCAAACTTCTAGCTTGCATTAGGGACTTATCTGTAGTTGTGTGGGAAGGAATTTGTTAGGGTTAAATGTATCGATTTGGGGAAAAACGAAACTAGTGCGTTATGGGTAAAAACCTTAGAGTTAGGTTTTGTTTATAGTGATGAATGTTTCGTGGTAAATGAATTTGAATGTCATTGTGTATGATTATGGGTAAATGAAACTTGATGTTTGTTAATTGGTGTGGTTGTTGTGAATTATGGTTTGAATGTGAAAGTATGTTTGAATTTGTTTCTGTGGAATTTGAAAACCATTAGAGTTAAACGAGTATTAAAAATGGGGAATCTTTTAATACCTCGGTTTGCTTAATGTGTATTTGAGGGAAATGCTTAAGTTAACTGGGCGTTGAGAATGGGGAATCTCTTAATGTCTCGGTTACTTAACTATCGTTTTTGAAAATCGTTTCGGTAAATGAGTATTAAGAATGGGGAATCTCTTAATATGACTGTTTGCTTAACGTTTTGTTTTGAAAATCATTAAGTTAAATCGGTATTAAGAACGGGGAATCTCTTAATGACTTATTTAATTAATGTTGTTTGAAAGTCGTTTAAGTTAAATGGGTATTAAAAATGGGGAATCTTTTAATATCTGCATTTGCTTAACGATTGTTGTGAATGGAGTCTGTGTATGCTCATGCATTTCATTTGGTAAATTGTGTCGACCCGTGATAGGTGACACCTTGGTAAACTGTACTGACCCGTGATAGGTGGTACATTTACGATTTACGTTTTTGGTGAATTGTGCTGACCCGTGATAGGTGGCACCTAGGTAAACAGTACTGGTCTGTGATAGGCGGTACGTTTACGATTCCCGCTTTTTCTTTTAGTAAATCGTGTTGACCCGTGATAGGTGACACCATGGTAACTGTACTGACCCGTGATAGGTGGTACATTTACGATTTACATTTTTGGTGGATTGTGCTGACCCGTGATAGGTGGCACCTAGGTAAACAGTACTGGTCTGTGATAGGCGGTACGTTTACGATTCCCGCTTTTTCTTTTAGTAAATCGTGTTGACCCGTGATAGGTGACACCATGGTAACTGTACTGACCCGTGATAGGTGGTACATTTACGATTCCCGCTTTTTCTTTTAGTAAATCGTGTTGACCCGTGATAGGTGACACCATGGTAACTGTACTGACCCGTGATAGGTGGTACATTTACGATTTCCGCTTTTTCTTTTAGTAAATCGTGTTGACCCGTGATAGGTGACACCTCGGTAAACTGTACTGACCCGTGATAGGTGGTACGTTTATGATTTACGCATTTTAGTAAATCGTGCTGACCCGTGATAGGTGGCACCTCGGTAATTGGTACTTTGGCCTGCGATAGGCGGTACAATTATGATTTACGGCCCTTCGAGGAGGGTTTTGGTTTGGAATTCCGAGTCCATGCATTTTGGCATATACGCATTGCATTAGGGTGCCTGGCACGCGAGTCATGTTTGATTTGAGTTTATGATTGAGTGATTCGAATTTTGATTTATCGTGATAACTGAGATGAAGGTGTTAAGTGCTATGTGTTGTGTATTGTGTGTGAGTATGATGGTTATCGAACCTTTGTGTGTCGTAGTAATCGCGTAGGAATTGCTAAGTGTTAGGTTGTGGACTTGATTAGGAATGACTTAGGTTAATTCATGAATTTTTGGAAAACTGATCAGGGAAATCGATTTCCCAATCGATTGGATGGGTAAACAGGGACTTGGCCAATTCACAAAATCGATTAGCCAATCGATTTTGTAAATCAGCCTTTTTAAAATCCCTTTCGAAATCGATTGCCCAATCGATTAGGCCTTAAGTCAGGGGCTCAGGAACCAATCAATCGATTTACCAATCGATTGAATTCAGCCCAGGATTCTGTTTTCATTAAGAATCCCTCACCAAATCGATTAGGAAATCGATTGGCTCGAAACCAGGGGCTCAGGAACCAATCAATCGATTTACCAATCGATTGAATTCAGCCCAGGATTCTGTTTTCATTAAAAATCTTCACCCCAATCGATTGCCCAATCGATTGGCTCAGTGAAAATCCTCATTTTTAGTTGTATGATTAATTGCTCATGAATCTATCCATGTTTTGTTTTATCATGTGTTAATTAGGAGATCGAGAACTGCATTTTACCTTCATTTTCATTGGCAATGTAATGTATGAACTTTTCGCACATTGAAAATCCTGTTAAGATGCATGCTTAGTTAAAAAGTTGTTTTGAGCATTCAAAAACTTAACTGCTATGTGTTAACTGTTATTTTCTGGTTGGTGACCCTTTACACTATTGTGGAAATCTGGGCTTTGCCCTCAGATGAGAGTCAGGACGGCCCTACTGGTTCGTACCCTACGGACAGGGATGGAGATGGGAATGCTTGACTGCGGTTGTGTTAGGAGGATCTCACGGGGCGCGTGGAGATTACTCAGGGTGTATAGTTTTTGGTAGGATGATCAGATTAGGATGATGTATAGGGACTAGGGGTCCTTCTTTTTGGTTTGGAGTATTTTAGTTCTGGAAAACTGTACTTATACAAATATTATCAGTTTTATATCATCTTTGAATGGGTTCCATGTACCATTTGATGTTTATGTAGAAATGTTTTGGATTTGTAATTGGAGAAACTTTTCCGCTGCTTGTAAATTATAATGACTCAATTATTTATCCAAAAGCATTTCCTGATTTATGTCTTTGTTCGTTTTTAATTACTTTTAGAAAAAAAAAATATACCCTCGCTTTGAAAAACGGGGTGTTACACAATACATGCTCCAAAGGTTCTGCATCAGCTGGTGGAGGTGGAGGCACACTAATTGTTGGAACCAAGTTTATTTTATACTTCGAATTTTGATGATAACAAAAATATTTTATGAGAACAACATATTTGACTTCAAAGAGTATGAAAGAAGATTCATGTTTTTGAAGAAAATCTAAAATAAGATTTGATTCAAATTAATAATTGATGAAAATCTAAAATAAGATTTAATTCATATTTTTAATTGTAGAAAATATTTGACCAAGTTGAAAAGAAGATATGGTCAAGATTTGAAGAAGATTTGAAGAAGATTTGATCAAGATTTATCTACAACAAAATATAAACAAAATCAATCTAAATAATTTACAAACGCAATACGAACAAAATAAGAACAAAATCAATTTGAAGAATTTACAAACTCAATCTAAACAAAATAGGAATAGAATCAATCTGAAGAATTTACAAACTTAATCTGCACAAGATACAATTCAGAATTAAACAAGGAAAAAATTGAAGCCCTAATTTTAACTATAAATAGATGCTCAAGGCTGATATTTACATTGTTTGAGAAAAGATCCAAGAGTTCAACATGTCTGGATTTAGTGAATCAGCAAATGAAGAAATAGAGGTATTTTTTGAATTTACTCGATATGATTTAATTAATGCTATAAATGATTTTTTAAATAAGAATCACAAATTGTCTTTAAAACTGAAAACACTTACGAAAGAAAATACAAATTTAACTAAAAAAGGTAATGCTTTAAAGAATCAAAGTTTTGAATTTAAAACAGAAAATGCAACTCTGAAAACAGATATTACTGAATTTATAACAGAAAACACAACTCTGAAAACTGATATTATTGAACATAAAACAAAAAATGCAATTTTTAAGCTGATATTACTGAACTTAAAACAAAGAATGCAAATAAAAAAACTGATAATGCTGAACTTAAGGCTGAAAATCTAACTCTAAAAAGTAATTATAGTTCAACATCAATTGAAAATATCACATGTGACTCTGATAAGCATGAATAAGTATTTCAATATTTTCTTGATAATGGTATGGAAAGAAGCAAGTATGCATATATGATTTATAATGTTAGTATGAATGGTAAAAGAGGAAAAGGATTTCAAGAAAAAGTAATTGAACCTAAGTTTGTTCCTTTTGATGATTAATGTACTATTTTCTATTAGAAAGGTTACATTAAAATATCTTGTCCTATTCTAACTACATGGAAAGAAAAGAAACCTTTAAGAACTAACAAACCAGGACCCAACCATATTTGGGTACCAAAGGATAAAATTGTTTATGTTGGAGATGTTCTAATTAACCAAATTGAAACACCAGTCATGGTGTCTGATCAATGGATGTTTGCAATATATGAAGGAAAAAGATCTATGTTCCAAAAGTTAACAAACATAAGCCAACTGACTCTTGTGGAAGAAAGACTGGTCAGCACAATACCTATCACAACTAGAACCATATGATGAACTAGAAATATCAGAAAAATATAGAGTATCAACATAATCAAAATTGGCAAAGAAATCACACATATCAACAAAATCAAAACTAATAGAGAAATCACACATATCAACATAACTGGAACTCATAGAAGAATCATAATAATCCCCAATTCCAAAATTACCAGAGGAACCTGATACATCAACAGAAAAAGAAGTTTCAGATTAAGAATCAAAATCAGGAGACTTCTTTGAACACTCTAATCAAA
Source organism: Cicer arietinum (assembly GCF_000331145.2). Classification (NCBI taxonomy): domain Eukaryota; kingdom Viridiplantae; phylum Streptophyta; class Magnoliopsida; order Fabales; family Fabaceae; genus Cicer; species Cicer arietinum. Next base: position 21,830,718 of record NC_021162.2, on the reverse strand, counting down.
TTCATCAAGACTACAAATCAGGATGAGAATTCAAATCCATTTATCCAAACCCTCTAATAAAAAAATATGCAAATTCAAAATCTTGAAACCAGAAAAGAAGAAATAAGAGGGTTTTCAGAGTGAAACTGAAATTGTTGACTTATAAGTTATATCTTTCTTTAAATTTAATTATTGTCTGATATTATATTTACTGTGATAACAAGAAGCTTGATCTTAAAAATCAAAGCTAGATAAGTATTTTGCAGGTTCTAAAAAATTTAGAGGAACAAGGAGATCCACATAATCTCGACACTTCAGTAGAAATAACATACAAGTTTGGTTTTCAGAAACAAGCAGAAACCACCAGAAACAAAATTGATGATTTGGCTATATTGATTGCATTCTTCAATCATCTGATTTATATTAAGGTATATCACAAACAACTTGACCTTAAAAAGTCAAACCAAGTTAAGGATACTGTAGGTTTACTAGAACCAGAGGAAGCAGATGCAGACAAACCAAAAGAATGTGACAAATCATCAAAGGATGAATCTGATCTAGTTAAGATAAGTCAGAAGAAAGATCTAGATGGAAGTACATGTCATCTCATCTTGAAACTCTAATCATTTGAAGTGCAAGTTATTATTTGAGGACTAGATCATCACTAAAAGATATCACTTTGTTTGGCTTACTCTATCTGTTGATGAAGCATTGGCAGCTGATGGATGGATTCTTGCAATGCAAGAATAGTTAAATGAATTTAAGAGGAATGGTGTTTAGGATATAATACCTAGACAAAAAGGAGAACATTATCGGAACCAAGTGGGTTTTCACAAACAAGCTAAATGAAAAAGGTGAAGTGGTCATAAACAAGGAAAGACTTGTCGCGCAAGGCTACAGTCAGCAAGAGGCATTGATTACACTAAGTCATTTGCTCCACTAACCAGGTTAGAAGCTATTCGTATCCTACTTTCTTTTGCTACAAATAATAACATTACGTTTTCAAATGGATGCTAAAGGTGCTTTTCTAAATACTTATATAAGTGAAGAAGTCTATGTTAAAAAACCTCTAGGTTTTGAAAGTGCTGCATTTACAAATCAAGTTTTTAAACTTAGGAAATCTATGTATGGTCTAAAATAAGCACCTAGGGCATGGTATGATAGACTTAGTAACTTCTTGCTTAAAAATAACTTTGAAAGATGACATGTAGATAATACACTATTTAGAAAATCAATAGGAAATGACATTCTTATTATTTAAATTTATGTTGATGACATTATTTTTTTGATCTACTAATGACAATAGTTGCCAAGAATTTTCTAAATTGATGCAGCTTGAATTTCAAATGAGTATAATGGGAAAACTTAAGTTCTTCTCAGGGATACAAATTCAGCAAAAAATAAAATAAAATGATATACATTCATCAAACTAAATGAACAAAAGAGCTTTTCAGGAAGTTTAAGATAAGTGATTACAAACCGATGACTACACCAATTCACCCTACATGTTCACTTGAAAAAGATGATTTAGAGCAAAAAGTTGATTGGAAAACCTATAGAGGAATGATAGGATTCCAAATTTACGTTACCACTTCCAGACCTGACATAATGTTTAGTGTATGTGCAAGATTTTAAACTGACCCGACTGTTAAGAGAATCCTTAGACACCTAAAAAGCACTACCAACCTTACCTTGTTCTACAAGAAATCTCTTAAGTACAAACTGAGTGGATACTGTGGATGAAACATCAACTTGAAGACTACAAAATCCTAGAATCCAATATTTCCGACTATTGTGATAACTCTTCTGCCATTTGTTTAACCAAAAACCTTATCCTACATTCTAGAGCTAAACACATAGAGATCAAACACCAATTCATTAGGGACTTTGTTCAAAAAAATGGTACTAAACATTCATTTTGTAGACACTGAACACCAATAGACTGACATATTCACCAAACCACTACCTGAAGATAGGTTTGACTTCATCAAGAAAAACCTAAACCTTACTTGACTGATGTTGTGATAACTTCAAAGTAGTTTAGCTTTACATTAGTGTTTATATTTTCTTGTAATAAATTCATGTTATTAAAAAAAAAGAACATAATCAAAAGAACAAAAACAAAATGAATAAAAAAAAAGAGCAAGTTTCACTTTCAATTCTTTTTGCTTGACGAAAAAATGAGGAGAAAGACATTTGATAAAGTGGGAAAAAAAATAATACTTAGACTTAGGGGGAGTCAAAGAAATATAAAGAAAATATGTTATAAAAAATACAAGTTTTGTCATCATAAAAAAGGGAGAGATTGTTGGGACCAAGTTGATTTTCTACTTAGAATTTTGATGATAACCAAAATATTTTATGTGAACAATATATTTGGCTTCAAAGAGTATGAAAGAAGATTCATGGTTTTGTAAAAAATCTGAAATAAGATTTGATTCAAATTTATAATTGATGAAAATCTAAAATAAGATTTGATTCATATTTATAATTGAAAAAAATCTTTGACCAAGTTGAAAAGAAGATATGGTCAATATTTGAAGAAGATTTGATCAAGACATGAAGAATATTTGATCAAGATTTGATCAAGATTTGAAAAATATTTGATCAAGATTTGAAGAAGATTTAATTAAGATTTGTTCAAGATTTAGCTGTTACAAAATATGAACATAATCAATCTAAAGAAGTTACCAAAAAACATTCATGATAAATCAATTTTCACATATACTATATTGTAGAAACTTAATAGTCAAATAAGGACTCTATAAACATTAAAAAAAAATCGTAGGATCTACGACTTGTTGATTTATCGAAGATGATATTTTAGGGATAGCTGGACCAATTGTTAATGATCTTTCATAGTCTCAACGATAATCCCTAATAGTTTGATCATTGATCTGAAACACATAGAAGAGAGATTAATGATGAACATTTGTTTGCTTGTGGTTCTTTCTCAATCGAGACTCTTATTGTCTTGAACACTTTTCAGATGAGGAGAAAAGGTTATTTGCAATGTGTTCGATATTGGGGACCATAACTTGTATATATAGTGTATAGCGACTTGGGTTGTTCTCAAATGAATCATCTAACATCCACTTATATTTTTGACTCATATTAATTAATTACTTAATTAGAAATCTAATTAGCCTTATCACTTAAGTTGATTAATAATCAATTAAGACTCAAAATTTATAAATAACTTATATAATTAAATAAAGATATATACCAACATAATAAAATTGAAATATAATAACTAATTAAAATATTAAAAAAATATTCCAACATATAGTACACACTATTTTTTTTTGTTTTTATCTTTAAACTCATTTGTAAATAATATATATATATATATATATATATATATGTTTATATATATATATATATATATATATATTACATTTTATATACTATCATTTATAGTAACCTCTGAAAGGCCTTGTTTAAAATTAGAATTATAGTATTTTTTTTTACGAGTCAACATTTTGTGAATGTTAAAGTATATAATTTTTTTTTAAAATAAGCGTTGTTTATATCACAATATAATGAATTTTACCTTAAAATAAATTATAATCAATTATCATTCTATCGAGTGATGTATATATTCTCTGAAATAAATAATTTTTTAAAATATTTTTATCAATTTATTTAATGTTTAATATTCATACTCTGACAATGTAAAAAGTTTTACACAATCGGTCAATCATGATCAATCATGTGAGTTATTTTATTAGTAGTTATGACAAAAATCAAATGTTATAAAAAAAAATTTAGTAATTTTTTTTAAATAGAGATAGAGTATACGATTTATAAGTTTTTAGTCCCTAAGAATTTTAGTATTTTATTTCTAGTCTTTATTAAAAAAATTTGTCAACTTTTAGTTATCTAAAATGTTTCGTTTCTATTTTTTGTCCTTTATTTTAAATCAATTATTGTTTATCTTTCAAAGTTTTGAAAAATTATTTTTGCAGTAATATTTAGAAAATTATAAAAAAAATTCGCCTTAAAAATCTTATTTTTTTTTTAACAAGTGATAAATTAAATAGAGTATTTAAGCATCAAAAGCTTCAAACTTAATATTTAATTCATCATTTATTAAAACGTTCTAAATTTTTGTAAGAAAGCTGTTGAACATATCCTATAGTTTACTGCATAAATTCATTCAGAACATTTGAAAGATACAAAGAGTTAATTTAATAATTTAATCTTATGACATTAAAATTTATAAATATTTCCACCCTTATTTTCAAAAATCTATTTTGCTACTATGGTAATATCCACTTATTATGTTTAATATAGATAGATGGACAACTTATTTATGGTAAAAAGTATGAACTCCTAATTATTGATGACTAAACTTGATGGATTAAACCATAAGAATGAGTGACATAAAGTATTTACTACCTTCTGCAAACAAGTACAAAATGAAATAGATTTTTGTATAACAAGATTCATATATAGTTATCATGGTGGTGAATTTGAAAACAAGACTTTTAAAAACTTTTGTGAAGATAATTGAACTTACTTAATTTCTCCTCCCTTAGAACACCTCAACAAAATGGTGTTGTAGAAAGGAAAAATAGATCTCATCAAGAAATGACACACACCATGATATGTGAACTGAATGTTGCAAAACACTTTTGGACAAAAGCAGTAAATACTACATGTTATATTCGGAATATAATCTATATAAGAGCTACTCTAAATTAGTCTCCTTATGAATTGTTGAAAGGAATAAAACCCAACATTTCTTATTTTTACTAATTTGGTTGTTCTTGCTTTATTTTGAATGCAAAAGAAAACTTTGGCAAGTTTGATTCAAGATCACCAAAATGTATCTTTTTTGGGATGATTTGAACGCTCTAAATCATACAAATTATACAATAAAGAAACTTTGATTGATGTGGAATCAATCTTTGTCAAATTCGATGATAAGAAGCTTAACGATAATAATTCAAAGCTACATGAAGATTTTGCAGTTATACAATTTTCAAAAGAACCAGAGAAAACAGAGGTGACAAGTCTCCTTCTAATGAACCAGTAGATGACTCTGATAACACATAAACAAGAAACGACATTCCATTTTTATTCAAAGTCAACCATAACTCAAGAACTGATGGAGATATACCACATCCCACCACTCTAATCATAGAAGGTGTAAGTGACCATATGAAGATGATAACTACATTCACGGAAAAGTCAATGTTTGAACTCCTATCTAAAATTGAACCATCATCAATAGATGAAACTTTATTAGATGATGGATGAATCATAGTAATGCAAGAAGAACTGAATCAATTCCAAAGAAATCATGTGTGAGATTTGGTATCCAAACCCATAGGAAAACAACCTATTGGAAATGAGTGGATTTTCAAGAACAAACTAAATGAAAAAGGTGAAGTGGTAAGAAACAAAGTTAGACTTATATTTCAGGGTTACAGCCAGTAGGAAGAGGTTATCAAAATCTTACTCTCATTTTCAACTTTTAATAACATCATCCTATATCAAATGGTTGTGATAGGTGCATTTTTAAATGGGTGTATAAATGAAGAACTGTATGTCAAACAAATTTTTGATTTTAAAGACAATGAATTTCCATATCATGTTTTAAACTGAAAAAATCTTTATATAGTCTTAAACAAGATTCCATAACTTGGATACTAATTTGTTTAAAGAATCATTTAAAATTAACCTTCTCATTATTTAGTGGAAGACATCATTTTTGGTTCTACAAATGCAAAATCATGTCTAGATTTTTCACAACTAATGTAGAATGAACTTGAAATGAGAATGATGAGATTGCTGAAATCCTTTGAATTCAAGTTCAACAAATCTCTAAAGGTGTCTACATTCATCAAACAAAATACACTAAAGAACTTCTCAAGAAGTTTCCAATGAATGAATGCATACCTATGCCCATTTCCACGCATCATACTTATTCTCTTAGTAAATATGACATAGTTAAAAAGGTAGAGGAATGATTGTCTCTCTTCCCTATCTGAATGCAACTAGACCCTAATATTTTGTTCAGTGTGTGTGTATGCAATATTTTAATCTGATCTAAAGGAATCTCATTTATCTATTGTTAAGAGAATCTTTAGGTATTTAAAAGGTACTACTAATCATGGTATGTTTAAGAAATCTCTAGAGTACAAATTAGTATGTTACTGTGATGCCGACTATGCTGAAGATAAGCCTGAAAGAAAGAGAACCAGTGGAAGTTGTACCTTTCTTATTGAAAATCTAATCTCCAGGTCAAGAAAAAGACAAGGCATAATTGATCTATCTATTGCAATAGCAAATACATATTAGCAACAAGTTGTAGCACACAACTATTTGAAAGTGCAAACACGAGAATTGGGGTTGAATGTTTGACTAAGTTGGATTCTTTTTCCTTGTTTATTTAAAACTAGTTCAAATTTTGTGACTTACTTAGAATAAAAGTAGTAGCAATCGGGCTAAGTGATCAAAGGCAAAAGTAAAACAAGAATTGAACAATTAAAGTGACATTATAACTTATCTTAGTTCACCACCAATTTGGTAGCTGCATACAGTCCCCCCACTTAGAAGGATTTAATCCACTAATTTAAAATTTAAATTACACAACACTTGACCTTACAAGTTACTCTTCTCAAAACAACGTGACACCTTCTAACTTTTTGAAGAACACAAATATCTTGACTCTACAAGTCAAGTCTTCTCAACACAACTCGGAAACCTACATATTGCTTGAGGAACACGAAAGCAACTATCAGGCTGGGTTACAAGAGTTTGGAAAAAATTGGGTTGCTTCTAACAAGCTGATTGTAACAATGAATCTCACACTAGAAAACACTTAGAAAATATTTCTTTTGAGCAAGTATTTCTCTATAACTTAACCTGATGAACTCTAATGACTTAGAAAATTTTGTGCTTGTTGGTTCTCTTATTCTCTTCTTCAACTTTGAGTATCTATTTATAGAATAGGCTAAGGTTTCTCCTTTGTCCTTGCAAAATCTGAATCATATCTTTGCAAATAATAAATGTATCTTCTTGTGAGTGTTTCTTCTTATAAACAATTTTTAATCATATCTTTTTGTAGATTCTGATAAACTCTTCTTGTAAATAATTCATATATTTATGTATATAAATCTTGATCAAATCTTCTTGTAAATAATTCATATCTTCTTGTGATAAATCTAGATCAAATCTTCTTGTAAATAATTCATATCTTCTTGTAGATAAATCTTGATAAAATCTTCTTGTAAATAATTCATATCTTCTTGTGAAAAATCTTGATCAAATATTTTTATAAATAATTCATATCTTCTTGTTGATAAGATCTTGAACATATCTTCTTCAAATTTTGACCGTATCTTCTTTTCAACTTGGTCAAATATTTTCTTTAATTATAAATCTGAATCAAATCTTATTTTAGTTTGTCTTGAATAACACAAATATTCTTTCATGCTCTTGCTTGATTTGAGCTGGAATGGATTCGATTTGTTCTTGGATCTTCACAAGTTTTTGAATTGACTAAATTTTATTTTCATACTTAATTCTTTCAATTTCTACAGTTGACTTTCCATCCGAGGCATTGAATTTATTGTTGGATGAGATACTGTGTTTCTTGAATAGTGATTGTCAGAGGTAGAATTGAATGAGTTAGAATTAGTGGTATTAGGCAAATCACCTTGTTGAAACTTTAGAGTCAGTGCAACATTAGAGGTTGCATATCAAAGGCATCATTTGGAATGTGTTGCACAATTTTGATCAGTGAATTGTGAACTTTGAATTTATGATTTGAACATTCTCTTCAAATTTAATTATGCCTTGATATGAACTCTTCATAGGCATGTTGAGTTTGTGCACATTAGAGACATGCAAGGGCTTTAGAGGAATGCTTCAAATTTAGTTTTCAAACAATCTCAAAGGCAGAATTAAGACTCAGTTTAATAGCCATTCTTTAGAGGCAATCTTCAGACCCAAACATTAGACGCAATCTTCGTAACATTCAGAGGAAAGTTTTTTTCATAGACATATGTTCCTCATCCTCAAGTCATTTCTTGAAGGTGCAAACACGAGAATGAGGGTTGAATTATGTTTGCTAAAGTTGATAACTTTTTGATAATTTATAAATAATTAAAAAAAACTAGTTTGGTTTTGGTGACTTACATGAAGTAAAAGCAATCAGATTCAGACGCAGCAAACAACGAAAGCATAAATAATTTGACACATTGATTTATCCTAGTTCACCATTAACTTGGCTACATTAAATCCCCTCATTCATAAGGCTTTAATCCAATAATTCAAATACCTTGAATTACAAAGCACCTGACCCTCAAAGTCAATTTTCCCAAACAACTTGACAACTCCAGACTTTTGAGGAACTAACCACTTTGACCCTACAAGCCAAGTCTTCTCCTGACAACCTCACATTGAAAAAGAAACTAAACCACTATCGAGTTGGACACAAAAGATTGGAACTTGAGTAGTCACTTCTAACAAAGCTGATAATAATAATAACTCACACTCTAACCTGAACAAGTGTTTCTCTCTTTGAACTCTAAGATGAATTGAGAACTTTGGGCTTGAGTTCTTCTATTCTTTTCTGTTTTTCGATGCTTTTCTCCTTCATCCTTGAGTGTCTATTTATAGTGAAAATTTGGGTTTCAATTTAGTCATTGTTTAATTCTCAATTGTATCTTGTTTAGATAGAGTTTGTTAATTCTTCAAATTAATTATATTCCTATTTTATGTAGATTGAGTTTGTAAATTCTTCATATTGATTCTATTCCTATGTTGTGTAGATTGAGTTTGTAAATTATTCAGATTGATTATGTTCATATTTTGTTGTAGATAAATCTTGATCAAATCTTATTTTCAACTTGGTCAAAGATTTTCTTCAATTATAATTTTGAATCAAATCTTATTTTAGTTTTTTTTTATCAATTATAATTTTGAATCAAATCTTATTTTAGATTTTCTTCAATTATAAATTTGAATCAAATCTTATTTTAAATTTTCTTCAAAAACATGAATCTTCGTCATACTTTTTGAAGTCAAATATATTGTTCTCATCTAATACTTTTGTTAACATCAAAACTCTAAATGTAAGACCAACTTGGTTCTAACAATCTCTCCCTTTTTTATGATGACAAAACTTGTAATTTTTAAAACAACTTTTCTTTATATTTCTTTGACTCCCCCTATTTTAGGTGATGACTCTTTATCATATGCATATTTTTCATTGATTTTAGTCTTATTTATCTTTAACCATTAGTTAATTTAAGAATTTATTTGATATATTTTGTTGATTTTAGTTCTTTGATTTAATGAATTGTCTATGTTCTTATTTCCTTGATTAAGTAGAGATTTTTTCGTAGTTTTGTGTTGTTACTTTGTTTTAGTGTTGTGCTGAATTTTGGTGAGAAATCAACATGACCTATGTGGAGTATTTCAGCCATATATAGAGTTGTAGATGTCTAATTGCAGTCAAAACACGTGAAAACGAAAGCTAATATCCATAGCTACAACGTTCATGACGACATCGGAACCCAATTCAGACTCAAAAGAAGAGAAAAATGCAGAAAACGTCAAACAAAAGAAGTTGTGCGGCTGAAGCGCAACAGCCGCGCCTGAGGTGCATTTTCAGGCTGAAGCCTCTGTAGGGACGCGTTTGAAGCGCAAAATCTGCGCCTGGGGAGCGTGGCATGCAACAACATTTATTAAAATGCATTTTTTTCACTTCCTAGGGATCTTTTTTGACTATTGAGAAGTTTGGAGACTTGTGCCCTAGCATAGAAACTCAAAGACGCCCGTTTCTAACACCATTGGAACAGTTTTATCAAGAATTATTCATGAATATTTCTTTTAATTCTTCTCTAATCTCTATCTTTTCTATCTCTGTCAAGAGTAATTAAATCCTGTTAGTTAGGGATGAGTGTAACAAGATGCAACCCTTATTTTTCTGATTTGATTTCTAGTTACATGAATGAGTTTATTGAATTATTTTTTTAATGCTTTTTATTGCTTGATCAACATTAAAATATGCTACGATTCATATTTTGAAACGGAAGTGGACTTTACGAATGCTTGAGATGAGAAATTCATGAATTTGTAGTCTAGGCATAGATGCAGGTCATGAAACCAATTAAATTAGTTGCAGAGGCAATTATTTAAAAAGAGAATTCCAATACATTAACGCTTAATTCTAATCTTAAATCTACTAAGGAATTGTGAGTTGCTTTGGAATTAAAGATTTTGTCACTAAGACATTAGGGCAAAAATAATAAAGAGAATTCGATAATAATTTAATAAAAGAATTCAGTAACTAGGACCAGTAACTAGAATTCAATAACAATTCAGTAACTAAGAATTTAGTAACTTTGGAATGCAGTTGCCACTAGTGCTCTTTCTCTCAAGTTTATCTCCAGCATAATAAGAATAACAATATCCACTAAGTTTGTATTTAGGAGATTTCTCGTAGAACAAGGTAAGGTTGGTAGTGCCTTTTAGGTATCTAAGGATTCTCTTAACAGTAGATAAATGTGATTCTCTTGGGTTAGCTTGAAATATTGCACATACACATACATTAAACGTGATGTCATGTCTTGAAGCGCTAAGTTAAAGTAGGGATCATATCATTCTCTATAGGTTTTTTGGTCAACTTTTTTGCCTGAATCATATTTTTCAAGTGAACAAGTAAGGTGGATGTATTGGTGTAGCCATAGGTTTGCAATCACTAATCTTAAACTTCCTAAGAAACTCTTTTGTATATTTTGTTTGATGAATGTATATACCTTGTTGACTTTTCTAAATTTGTATCCCTAAGAAGAACTTAAGTTCTCCCATCATACTCATTTGAAATTCAAGCTGCATCAACTTAGATTTTTTTTTGGCAAAGAGTGTCATTAGTATATCCAAAAATAATGTCATCAACATAAATTTGAATAATAAGAATGTCATCTCCTATTGATTTTCTAAAGAGTGTATTATCAATTTGTCCTATTTTAAAGTTATTTTTAAGAAAGAAGTTACTAAGTCTATCATACCACCCCCTAGGTGCTTGGTTTATACCATACATAGATTTCTTAAGTTTAAAAACATGATTTGGAAATTTAAAACTTTCAAAATCTTGGGGTTGTTTAACTTATACTTCTTCACTTATATAACCATTTAGAAAAGCACTTTTAACATCCATTTGAAATAATGTAATGTTATTATTTGCAACAAAATAAAGTAGGATACGAATAAGTTATAACCTGGCCACTGGAGCTAATGTCTCAGTGTAATCAATGCCCTCTTTCTAAGTATAGCCTTGTGCGACAAGTCTTGCCTTGTTTATGACCACTTCACCTTTTTCATTTAGCTTGTTTCTAAAAACCCACTTGGTTCCAATAATGTTCTTATTTGATTTAGGTATTAGATGCCAAACATCATTCGTCTTAAATTCATTTAAATTTTCTTGCACTGCAAGAACCCATCCATCATCTACCAATGCTTCATCAATAGAGGTAGGCTCAATTGATGAGAGTGAGCCAAACAAAGTGGTATCTTTTAATGATTATCTGATTCTCAAATGATCACTTGAACTTCCAATGAATGAGATGTCTTGTACTTCCATCTAGATCTTCCTTCTAACTTATCTTGACTTATTCTAAGTTGATCAGATTCCTCCTTTTAAGATTTGTCATCTTCTGATTTGTTTGCATCTTCTTACTCTAGTTCCGATAAACCTGTAGTATCATCAACTTGCTTTGACTTTTTAAGGTCAAGTTGTTTGTCATATAACATAATATAAATCAAATAATTAAGGAATGAAATTAATACAGCCAAAACATCAGTGATGTTTCTAGTGGTTTCTACTTGTTTCTGAAAACCAAACTTGTATGCTACTTCTGCTGAAGTATGTCAATTATGCGGATCTCCTTATTCCTCAAAATGTTTAAGAACTTGCAAAATATTTATCTAGCTTTGGTTTTTAAGATCAAACTTCTTTTTAAAGAAAGATATTATCGATATGTTAAGAGTTTATGTTTCACTCTGAAAACCCTCTTAGTCATTCTTTTCTGGTTTTCATATTCTTAGTTTGAATATTCTATTATTAGAGAGTCTGGATGAAAGGATTTGAATTCCCATACAGGTTTGTAGTCTTGATGAATTTGATTGGAGTGTTCAAAGAAGTCTCATGATTCTGATTTTTCATCTAAAACTTTTGTTTTGCTGATGTATCGGGTTCCTCTAGTAATTTTGGAACTGATGGTAATTCAAATTCTTCTGGTAGTTCTGGTTCTGTTGACTTGTGTGATCTGAGCGAGCTGATTAATTATTCCAGCTGATTAGTTCTTCTTCTTGGGCTTATCTTCTTCAAGCTCAATTTCACGTTATCTGAGCGAGCTGATTAATTCTTCCAACTTCAAGCTCAATTTCACATGATCAACAGTAGTATAACTCTTCTCAAGTACCTTTAATCCTGATAACAGAGTCTGGAATCTGGAAAGCATTATTTCAATGTCTTCATCTTCTTCCATCTTGAACAACTCATACTTTTTGACTAGGAGGTTAGCCTTTGCTTCTTGAACTTGCTTGCTTTCTTCATAGCTCAAAATTAGACTATCATAAATACTCTTTGTTGTCTCCTTGTTGGTGCACTTGTCAAACTCCTTAAAGGTGATTGCATTTATCATGAATGTTCTGGACTTATAATTCATCTTGTACAACTTCTTCTGATCAACATTCATCTCCTTTCTTGGAATTTCAATACTATCAGTATTCTTCGGAGCAATATAACCATCTTCCACCTAGTCCCAAAGTTCAGGATCTTGTGAAATATAGAAACTTCTCCGTCTGTCCTTCCAATACTCTAAACGTTCTCCATCAAACAAAGGTGGTCTGCTGATGTTTCCTCCAACAACGTATTCACTGAATCCAAACATATTGAACCCTTGGATCTTTTTTAAACACTGTAAAGTGCTTAGTCTTGAGACTTAGCTCTAATGTCAATTGAAGGTGCGAACACGAGAATGTGGAGTTGAATTGTATTTTCCAAAGTTGATAACTTTTTTATAATTTATAAATAATTAAAAAGCTAGTTTGGTTTTGGTGACTTACTTGGAGTAAAAGCAATCAAATTTAGAAGCAGCAAACAACGAAAGCATAAATAATTTGACACATAGTTTTATCCTGGTTCACCATTACCTTGACTATATCCAGTCCCCTCATTCAGAAGGTTCTAATTCACTAATTCAAATACCTTGAATTACAAAACACCTCACCCTCCAAGCCAATCTTCCCAAACAGCCTGACAACCCCAGACTTTTGAGGAACTAACCACCTTGACCCTACAAGCCAAGTCTTCTCCTAACAACCTGACAACCTCAGATTAAAGAAGGAACTAAACCACTATCGGGTTGGATACAAAATATTGGAACTTGAGTAGTTGTTTCTAACAAAACTGATAATAATAATAATAACTTGAGTAGTTGTTTCACACTCTAAGAAAAGAACAATAAGAAAATATTTCTAACCTTGACAAGTGTTTCTATCTTTGAGCTCTAAGATGAATTGAGAAATTTGTGATTGAGTTCTTCTACTCTTTTCTGGTTTTCGATTTTTTTCTCTTTCAGCCTTGAGTGCATATTTATAGTGAAAATTTGGGCTTAAATTTAGTCCTTGTTTAATTCTCAATTGTATCTTGTTCATATTGAGTTTGTAAATTATTCAAATTGATTATATTCCTATTTTGTGTAGATTGAGATTGTAAATTCTTCATATTGATTATGTTCCTATTTTGTGTAGATTGATTTTGTAAATTCTTCAAATTGATTATGTTCATATTTTGTTGTAGATAAATCTTGATCAAATCTTCTTCAAATCTTGACTATATTTTCTCCCATTAATTTTATTCAAATTGATTATGTTCATATTTTGTTGTAGATAAACACTTCTTCTAGTGACTTTTCTTTGGTCGCTTCCTCTAGTATCTTCCTCTGACTTTCTTCTTCAAATTTTTGCATTCTTAATGAAGCCATTAATCCAAATTTATTGTTCTCATAAAATACTTTTATTAACATTAAACTATAAGTGGTAAAGCAACTTGGTTCCAACACTATTATTGGTGAAACATCAGCTAGAAGATTATAAAATTAATGGGAGTAACATTCCTATCTTTTGTGATAATACTTCTGTAGTTTATTTAATCAAAAATCGTATTTTACACTACAGAGTAAAATATATAGAGATTAAACATTATTTTATAAGACACTAAGTTTAGAAGGATGTTTTAGACATTAAATTTATAGACATTGACAAACAATGAGAATATATTTTTACCCAACCATTGCTAAAAGATATATTCAACATTATAAAGATAAATTTGAATACTCAATTTATAAAGGAATGATAACTTAAACTCTGTTTTAGTTTGACTTTTGTCAAATAAGCTGTGTTTTCCCTCTAGAAAAATGAGTTTATTATGCCCCTGTTAAAATAAGTCTTTTTGGTTACTTATATGTTCTGCCTCTAACAAAATTGGGTTTCTTTATGCCCATAGTAGATTGAACTTCAATCTCTCTTCTAAACAGTTTTCTTACGTGTGTGATAATTGGTATTATAACACGTATTAAACTCGTTCTAAGCATGTGCTAATTCTGAGCAGGTGCTAAGTCATTTAATGCACGTCCAAATTTTTAAATTGAATGTTTTTTTATTTATCAAAAGCACTAACACTCAAACACTCTAGGCCTTATCCTAGCATGCTTAACCAATCTAAAATATAATGAAATCCTTTAATTCGTATATCATCTAATTTTTCTGACTTAATGGTCAAGATACACTAAATCATTTTAAAGCTAAGAAAGGACACATAGTAAATGTGAAGATTCACAACATCTAAATAATTGTATGGTGCCTACATTTCGTACGAGATATATGCAATAATTTTTGCAACACTCATAAATCTTAATTGCATCAAATTCAAAAATAGAGACCACGAGTGAAACTTCTTTGCAATAATCATTTGCAATACAGAAAATAGAAAAAAATTCTTAAAATAATCATAGTGTTTTTATTGAGTATTTACATTATAATATATTCTTGTAAGAATTACCAACAACCCTTCATATCTATAATTTGAACTAGTAGTGACTGCAACCTCAAAAGCTTGATTGCACAAAGCTATAAGTTTGAGAAGATTAGAACATAGTCAGGAGACTAGTAGATGTTATGGTGGTTTTGAAAATCAGTTTGATTTATTGGATTAAATCTTTTAGATTGAGCTAACTAACTAGACTTAACTAGTGTGTTGGTAGTGAACCAGGATAAATTGACTTTGTGATATATCTTCCTTATCTCTTTACTTTTGTTAAAGTTGTTTTAAGTTTCTATCAAGAACTTGTTTTTACGAAAATTTTTTAAAAATAAAAACACAATTCAGACCTCAATTTCTTATGTTTTTCACATTCATATAAGCACACGTTTTATAGTTTTTTTTTTTTTTTTTTTTTATCAAAGATTAAAGCACACTTTAAGGGGGAGCTAATTCCGTTATGTGTTTTACTCATTGTTCATAATTCATTTTGTAAGTGAATAAAACACGATTTCTATTTTGTTTCTAATTATTTCTTAGAAATTTTGCCTTAACGATTGTTCTTGTTCTTAATTCTTTATTCGAGGTCTAAATTTGAACTGATCATTCTCCTTCTTCTTTGATTATGTGTAATGGTTGGATTCATTGATTTGTAAAGTAGCTCTCGTGATAAGGTCCATTAATCAAATACAAGGTTTACTCTGTAAGGGAGATCACAATCCTTGCATATATAAAATTTATAACATGTGGATAATAGTACTAAATTATAAACTTATGATTGCATGAAAAATGTGTATGATTATATGTGTTGATTTATGAATTGATGTGTTATTCGTTGTTAATATTTTGAATTTTGTGTTTAAAGTATATATTTTATGAATTGTTTCATAATTGTATAGTTCAATTAAGTTTCAACTAATTCTAGGTTTAGAAATTGATTTTTAGGGTGATAAAAATTAATTTTTCGAGTTAACAATTAGGTTTATCTAGGTGTAGTTGAAATAAATTTTTAGAATATAAGGAATCAATTTTTAGGTGATTTGGAGTTGAAAAGTCTAAGTAATTAATAAGTGATGAATTATTAAACTTAATTAAGTATAGTTAATGGATTTAGACATTAATTAGATAATCCATGACGATGTTTGATGGTAGTTTAATAAAACAATTAATAAAATTATAGTTATAATTAGTTAACTATTAACTGAAAGTTTAAGTGATGATGGATTATTAATTACTTAGACTAAAAATATGGAAGTTATTAGCTAATTAATAAATATTAATTATCAATAAAAGTTAATTAATTAATTAGTAATTGATAGTGACTTGGTTAGTTGATAAACATAACATATAAATAATTATTAACGAATAATAATATATAGGAATAAGTTAACTTATTAGAATAATATATAATGATGAATCGATATCGTGAATATTAAGATTCTAATGATGTATAACATACCTATATTTGTATGAAATATTTGACACTTAGGTCTCTTGATTGACGGTTAGGCTTATGTAATTGACATTTAGACCCCTTAATTGTCACATAGGCCAATTTGATAATGTTGGTATTGTGTATTCAAAATATGACAACATATAATAAAATGGAAATCTTCTACATGATCATGCATTACACAATGTCTCCTTACCTTAGTATCTCCACCGAAATACCACGTAACATAGTCTAAGCATATCCAGAGTTGATAATATCATACTTATGCTCGTATGTTATTACATAAATGGCAAAATCTAGGGTTTTAGATCTCAAAAAATAGGTTTACTTTCTTAAAAATAAAATAAATACGTTTACTTAACAAAGAATAAAATACCTCCAAACTAAATAGTTTATGATATCAAGAATTATGTTACAAATTTACTTATAGGTATGTTAGCTTAGTTTGGTAAAGGATAAAGTTGAGTCTTCTGTCCATAATTCAAATCCAAATTATTTCACTACTTTTTTGTTTTTTACAATTTAAAGGATAAACATTGAAATAACTTTGGTAAACAAATTAAAAATTAACTTTATTGTATGTTATAAAAATTATAAATAATATTTCCATTAAACTTTATTTATGTTATATAAATATATATATATATATATAATATTTGTAACAAATAATTTTTATTTATTTATTTTTATAATATTCATAACTTTTTATGTTGTTATTTCGTATTTAAAACGTATCTCATTTTTATATTAAAAAAAGCTTCATTTTTAAATAGAAAAATGTTATTTAAACTCATTTTTAAATACAAACACAAATACTATCATATACCATACATATATGGCTCCCACACAATCTCTCTCTTC
Organism: Cicer arietinum; assembly: GCF_000331145.2. NCBI lineage: Eukaryota > Viridiplantae > Streptophyta > Magnoliopsida > Fabales > Fabaceae > Cicer > Cicer arietinum. The sequence continues at coordinate 21,813,361 of NC_021162.2, read as the reverse complement.
TTTTACTTTCCCCCCTTTTTATATATCTTTTTTCACATTTTTTTTGTCTTCCTCTACAAAAACAAACCTTACACATTCATCTTCTATTTCTTCCATAATTCCTCCTTCTTCCTTTTATTTACTGATTTTAATTTTGGATAAACATTATATTAGAGAGAAACATCATGATTTCCAAGGAAGATGAAGAAAAATAGGGAAAAAAAATCAAATTTTTAGTGAAGTAACTTGAGCAACTTTATCTCATCCCTTGCAAGGTAACTTATTTCCTTCTTTCTCACAATGTTGAGTTTCAAATTTTGTCATTAATTTATTGATGGGGTTGTTTGTTTGTCTTGTTTACTTTAACACGTTTACTTTAAGAAGGTGTTGCTTTTTTTTTAGACACTAGTATTCAGAAAAATTACAATTGTTTTTGGTACATTAATTTGCTTAGATATGAATTTTTATTTTTTTGGATTCATTCACGTTTTTCTAGGTTCATACCTAGTTTTTATGCTTTTGGTTAATAATATAAATATTATTGGTTAATTAAGTACAATAAGTGGCTAATGACTTATTTTTGTCTAAAAATTAGAGATGTGAACTGTTAATCAATCATGTTAATTATTTTTGTCTAAATATTAAGTTTCATCACTGTTAATCAATGATGTTAATCAGATTTGAATTGTTAAGTTTCATCAATGTCTAATTTGTTGGTAGGTCTAACACATTTCATATTATGTGATTAATAGTGTGCTAATTCTGGGTCTTTCTGATTTTTGGTTTCTGGTTAATAGTGTAAATTATATTGGTTAATGAAGTACAATAAGTGGTTAATGGATTACTCATCTCTAAATGTGGTACGTCTAACACATTTCATATTATGTGTTTAATGGTGTGCTAATTGTTGGTTACTAAAGTGCATATAGTGGTTAATGATCAGATTGAATTATTTTTTGTAGTTTTTGTGTGACAATTGCACTATCAATTGAAACTTCATGGATTGTGGTACTATTGAAGATGAAGGTATCAGAGTTGACAACCTTGATGGTGATGACAACACATGTTGTTGGGAGCCTACAACGGGGATGTGTTTTTCTTGCTTAGATGAAGTCAAATCATTTTATGAAGGTATGCTTCGAGAAAGGGTTTTTGGTGGAAGATTAGATCTTCAAGAAAAGGGCAAGATGGAAAACTCTGCTACTTAATTTTATCATGCTCAAGAGAGGGGTGTAAAGTGTCAAAATTTGCGTGAACGTTAAAAATACTTCCAACTAAGGTAAATAATTGTCCCATCAAGATTGTTATTAAGTTGGATAAAGATGGATTGTGGTACATCACAACATTTGAACCTAATCATACTCACGAGACGAGTCCTACAAATGCAAGGTTGTTCAAAGCTAACAAGAAGATGAATTTGCATGTGAAGAGAACAATACAAATCAATGATGATGCAAGAGTGAGGATCAACAAGACATTTCAATCACTTGTTAAAGATGTAGGAGCGCATGAAAACGTACCATTTTGTAAAAGACATATGAGGAATTATGTTAACAAGGAATGACGTGGAATAGGGAAAAAAAGGTGATGGAAAGGCCTTGATAAGCTATTTATGCCAAATGAGGGAACAAAATTCAGATTTCTTCTATGACATAGATTTGGATGACATTTTTCACTTATGGAATGTGTTTTGGGCTGATGCAAGAAGTAGAGCTGTTTATGAATACTTTGGAGATGTTGTGACTTTTGACACAACATATTTGAGTAATAAGTATGACATGTCTTTTGTTGTGTTTGTTGGTGTGAATCACCATGGTCAATCAACATTACTTGGATGTGGACTGTTGTTAGGAGAAGATACAAATTCATTTGTATGGCTTTTCAAATCACGACTTCGTTGTATGCTAAGAAAGGTCCATCTGGGTATTGTGATTGATCAATGCAAGGCTATAAAAAATTCCATTGAGTTAGTCTTTCCTACAACTCGTCATAGGTGGTGTTTATGACATATAATGAAAAAAATTCCTAAAAAGCTCGGTCAATATAGTGAATATAAAAAGATTAAGTTTGCATGGAAAGAAGCAGTTTATGACACAATCACAAAAGAGACATTTGAAGAAAAATGGTGTTCTTTCATCGACAAATTTGAGCTTCAACAAAATGATTGGTTGAATGGATTGTATAATGAACGTCACAAATGGGCGTCAACCTTGCTAAGGAAATATTTTTGGGAAGGTATGTCTACTACATAGTGAAGTGAGAGTATACATTCTTTTTTTGATGGTTATATCAATTCAACGACAACTTTAAATCAATTTCTAAAACAATATGATAATGCTTTTAGAAGTCGATGGATACTACAATTTCTTGTGGGTCAAACTCGTCAATTGAAAACCAATTCCAAGGTGAATACACTTATGCCAAATTTAAGAAAGTTCAAACATAATTTAGATCTAAAAGGAATTATGTTGCTTCCTTGTATACCATGGAGGGTTCCTTTTCTACATACCATGTGTAAGAGGAGGCGTCAATTGGAGACAGACCAAAAGAACATTCTTAAAAGTTGTGTTTAATCGACAAAATAATAATGTCAACTGTGAATGTTTGTTGTTTGAGTTTAGAGGTATTTTGAGGGGAATCCATTACAAGCTCTTGCTGGAGAACCTCCTACAAATTCATGATCGAATTCATGCATTTGTTGACGTTTACACAATTCTTCTTTCAACCATTTTACCTCACCTTCATGAATCGAAATCTTCTTTTGGGACTGTCTATTCTTTGCCACCAATCGTTGATAATCAACATAACGCACAGTCTGATTTTCTTGTTCATGCAATGCTTCATTTACCAAGTCAAATTCAAGTTCTTCATTTGTTGCAGTGAAGTCTTCAATTATCTTGCAAAACAAAAAACAATTGAAACACACACATTATTATTGAGCAGGTTATACAAGCAAATACAATAAATGTTTACCATATTATTTTGAAATGCTTTTAATATTGTTTTCTTCTGACACTTTAAGATTGGCCAATTCAAAAATCTCAGGAATCTAAACTTGGAAACAGATGTTTGACCTAAGGACAAGTGGTTGAACGCCCAAATCTAAAACAAATATTAATTTATTTAATAAATGTATTTTAATTTAAAGACAACACAAGATAGAAAATGGTGATAAAACGATATAAAAATATACATGTAGGACAGTTGCACAACCTGTTATGTGTGTTTGTGAATCTACCTTCCCCTCTTTCAACACAGTTTCAGTCCTACTTGAACTTTCAACTAAAACATTATACACAGCTACACCCCGATTGTAGCTATGCAGAGACTCTAGATTATCAAGTATTTTAATATAACGAGTATTTACTCGATTCCCTTATTGGAGAAAATAGAACTCGCCAAAGGCGAGGAGTATATAACGTCTACAAAAATTGACTTTGTTCTGACGATACATGTGAAGCAACACACCAATCATATCACAAGTTACTTCTTTTCTTCTAAAAAACAAAAATGTATCACATTCCTCATTTTCATATTCATTCAAAGGTTCATAGAGGACCATAAATTTGTAAATTTTTTGGCATATCTAAAACCCACTTGAATGGAGTTATCATAATTTGAGTTCGATGTGCATTTGACAAATGAAGGTTGATTTCATGCAACAAATTTGGTAAATATGCATGTCTCGCACGCATCTGAAAAGTATGAATATATGGTTAATATTGATAAATAAATTGCAACAATACAAATACAACTAGTTTATAAATTCCTTACATATTTTTCATTTGTCGGTGCCATGTCTTAAAGCATCAGAACTGGAGAAAAATAAATACCAAAATATTAACATTGAAATAAAATAGCTCATTTAAGAAGAAGAAGAAGAAGAAGAAGAAGAAGAAGAAGAAGAAGAAGAAGAAGAAGAAGAAGAAGAAGAAGAAGAAGAAGAAGAAGAAGAAGAAGAAGAAGAAGAAGAAGAAGAAGAAGAAGAAGAAGAAGAAGAAGAAGAAGAAGAAGAAGAAGAAGAAGAAGAAGAAGAAGAAGAAGAAGAAGAAGAAGAAGAAGAAGAAGAAGAAGAAGAAGAAGAAGAAGAAGAAGAAGAAGAAGAAGAAGAAGAAGAAGAAGAAGAAGAAGAAGAAGAAGAAGAAGAAGAAGAAGAAGAAGAAGAAGAAGAAGAAGAAGAAGAAGAAGAAGAAGAAGAAGAAGAAGAAGAAGAAGAAGAAGAAGAAGAAGAAGAAGAAGAAGAAGAAGAAGAAGAAGAAGAAGAAGAAGAAGAAGAAGAAGAAGAAGAAGAAGAAGAAGAAGAAGAAGAAGAAGAAGAAGAAGAAGAAGAAGAAGAAGAAGAAGAAGAAGAAGAAGAAGAAGAAGAAGAAGAAGAAGAAGAAGAAGAAGAAGAAGAAGAAGAAGAAGAAGAAGAAGAAGAAGAAGAAGAAGAAGAAGAAGAAGAAGAAGAAGAAGAAGAAGAAGAAGAAGAAGAAGAAGAAGAAGAAGAAGAAGAAGAAGAAGAAGAAGAAGAAGAAGAAGAAGAAGAAGAAGAAGAAGAAGAAGAAGAAGAAGAAGAAGAAGAAGAAGAAGAAGAAGAAGAAGAAGAAGAATTCTCGGTGGAAGAAATAAATAGCTATGGATTCCTAGAAAGCATTCATGAACAAGAAGAAAGAACCGTATAAGGGTTTTTTTTAAGAAGAGAAAATGATTTTTGAGAAAGAGAAAGAGTTTTCTGAAAATAACTAGCAAAATGACTAAATTGTCTCTCAAGTATGTACAATATATGTGTTTGTATTTATGCCTAAAAATATATTTAAATATCATTACTTTTTTTAAATATCGTGTGTTTCGGACATCTTAACTTGTTGAGTAGATTTTCAACAATTATTACAAGAAAAATTCACTCTCGCGACTTTGACTTTCTAACTTATACCCACATACAAAATACATTGTTCACATTGTTAAAAGTAAAAGTAATATATATAATCAAGCAAGAATCACGGGTCAAATAAGTAACAATTAAGCTCATTAGACTTCTCCACCACAATAAGTGATTCTTTTCTGTTTCAACGTATTTGCTTGACAAAGCAGCGACCGTTAAATTTGCATATCTGGCCTTCAACAGTTTATACCATATCTGATCGTTAACTAAGATGGACATGGTACTTCCACAAGTGCAATCCATGAATACCACCATAGTTTTTAAATAAAAATCAAGAAAAAGAAATGAGACAACTCGTGGATTCTTGGGTCAATAGAGAGAAAAATGAGAGAAGAGTGATCCTTAAGTTTGATAGAGAGATGGAATAGAAGGATTTAATGTCGTGTAG
>NC_021162.2:21802734-21808041 GCF_000331145.2 Cicer arietinum | reverse complement strand
TGTAGGGTGGTTGGATGAAAAAGAAATTTATTTTTAGAAAAGAAAAAAATGAATTAACAAGGCAACACTCCTAACAAAAGGTATGATAAGTGAGATGCAAGAACCAAGTACAAGTACGGGTGGACAACGGACCGAATTGAGCGAGTTCGGGGCCAAAAACACCAATCGATCATATCTGCAGATGCTATTTAAACACTCACTTCTGTCCATGTAAGAGCTCAGTTTGGTCAATCTCGAATCTTCGATTTAAGCGAATTGTCGGTTTGGTTTATACAAGTTGATTGAGAAATCTTTAATTTTTTAAATCAATTTAATATTTTTATTTTTATTTTTGAATCAATGAGTCTGAGTATCTTTTTAACAAGTCATTTTTGGTTTAATTATCTATACTATTTTAATGAATTTTTAAATAAATGTGTTGGCTCAAAAATATTTGTTGGGCCATTATGTTAATTTTTATTAGGCTTTACTATTCGAATGATAAATTTTTAATTATTTTTAGTAATCATGCCATGTTTTTATTTTATATTTTTTTTTTCAAAGACTAATTAACTTTTTTATATTTTTTTTTATAGCTATTTAACATTTTTATCTTGAAGTTCATAGAAAGATATATGCATATCCTTCTTCCAACAATAATAAAGTGTAAAAATTAAAAGATTTTGCCTTTAAAATTCACTACCAAACTAGTTGAGGGCTCCACAACTAGGGATGAGAATAGGTCAGGCCGACCGACAGGGGCCTACGACCTAGCCTATGTATGTCAGGTCCAGGTCAGGCCAAACTTTTTTCTTAAATAGATAAGACCAAAGCTTTTAAAAAAGCCTATTTAGTTAAAAAGACTACGCTACAGGCCACCTAATAAACATTTTAGGCCTATCAGGCCGACCTATTTAAATAAATATAAATAATATTTTTTTACTATTATAACTATTATATTAATTTTTTTATATTTTCGTTATATATTCAACTTTTAGTAATTTACGCATGTTAATCTCATTTAATTTTTGACATATTTAAGTGTAGTATTATAAAATATAATTTAAGTATAATGTATATAAAATCATATTCTTCAAAATGTGATGTTAAATATCAAAATAGAGCTTGATTTCATTAACATATTATTTTACTCTATTTACAGATATGTTTGATTACTTATTCAAAAATATGAAAATGAAATAGGGTTTTAAGTAGGCTAAGAGGTTATATCAGACTTTTATCAAAGTCAGACTCAGACCTAAAACGTAAGTCTATGACATGCCACAAGTCAGGCTTAGGCCTCAAATTTTTTGATAGGCTAGGCTCAGGCCTAGCAAAGCCTAGCTCGGTCCAGCCTATTCTCACCCCTATCCACAACCAACATAAGCATAAAAAATATAAGTTATTATAATACCAAATCAACATTTTAATTAAAATAAACATAAAATAATATAACATTATGAATATTAATGCTCAATAAGTCTTTAAAGAGTTATATTCAACATGAAGATTGTTGCTTTTGCACATGAAAAACAATACATAAGTTATGATATACAAAATTATTTAAGAAAGAATAAACACAAGGTAATCATTGACATGCAAACTGTTAAAATGAATATAAAACAATATAGTATTATTCTAAACAATAGAAAGTAGAATAAAAGAATCACAATGGATATAGAAACATAGATAAAGTCATAAACGTAACAAAGAAAAATATATCATAAACAAAAATAAAAAAGATATAAAGCCCTAACCTTTTTGTTTTTATATGAGATCATTTGACTTCGAGCTTCCAACAAAGAAAGTATGCTAGGATCTATGGCTTCACAAAATGAAAACACATGTTAGTGAAATCACATGTTAAGAAAATGAAACCCCAAACATAAAATAAATAAATAAAACCCTAACAAAAAATCATAATATTTCAAAGAGTACTTTTTATTAGTGACTATGAATTTTCTTCCATGTCTATTATACTCATCCTTTCCATTTACAATTATGAGATGATATAGAGAGGGAAATATAACAACAGAGGGTTAGCCAAGATGAGATATGAGAATCGATAATGAGATTAAAACATTCTTATATTGGAAGACTGGGGTTTGAAAGGATGAAGATTGTATTATCATTGAGAGGGAGAATATGATATTCTCACTTAATTCAGCGGTTAAGATTTGTTAGGTTGGATTGTATCAATAGTATTTATAGTGGAAACAAATATTTTTGGGCTTGTATTTTGGTCTCATTTCATTTGTAATGGATTTGGACTAGATTGTGTAGAGTAAGATAGTCTATATTAATATGAAACTATAATAGTATACTTCTAGTTTGAGCGGGTTCGGTTATCAAAGGTCCAAAATATTTCACTTGCACTCTCCCGCCCATAACTGTATGAACCTGTTGACTTTGTCCGTCAAACCAATTGACCCGATTTAACCCACCCATTTGCACGCGGGCCATGCGGAATAGACAGTTTTGTGCCTGTTTGGATTTCTTGTCCACCCCTAAATACGAGGATGGGAAAGAAAATGGGAAGATGAAATGGGTTTTTGAGTGTAAGGTGTGTGTCATATAAATTGGTGAATGAGAGATACTTATTTTTCTTTTCTTTAATTAAAGTGTGACTATTGTGAGTAAATAAAATGACCGAGAAATAGGAGGGGAAAATAAAATCGAATGCTTCCCTTCTCGCCCAATCAAAGTTATACTCTCACAATTAAAAATTAAAAAATTAAAAAATTAAAATATTCAACCAATTAAATTTTTATTCCAATTAAACTAATCAATAAACAAGAAAAGAAACACGAATTAAAAAAATAAACCTTAGATATAACATTTAAATAGTGGGGATGTTCCAAGCATCGTCAATAATATCAGATCACATTTTTTTTTTATCTAAATAATTGTATAAATTTTTCCAAGTAAACCCAGTATAGCATATACACCCTTTTGGACAACCATGTCCCCATTATATGACAAGTTCTAATATCATGTAATTGAAGGTCATCAACTCTATCTCTACCAACTTTAGTAATTTGACAATAAATGGGATGTAAATACACAAAGCTAGATGGGTCAGGTTAGTTCATGGTTATGATCCTTTTCAAACAATGTCACTACTTTTCTCCTAGCTAGTCTTCCTCGTGTAATGCAAATGAAGCCTAGCTTACAATTAGTATGGGTGAAGCGTCTGTGATTTTTTTTCCTATTTATCATTGATAAGTGTCTTTGGTCTTTTGATCCATGTTTGTTGCATAAAAACAACTTCATTGCAATGTTTCTTCTAACACTACGACTAACACCAACTTTCATAATGGGACAACCATATCATTTTTCATACCGATAATAAAAATCAAAAGCTTCACGAACACTATAAAAACCACCCAACATATTGTATTTGAAGTGATGGAATGATATAAATTATTCTCTCACCTAATACTCAATAGCTATTTGAAATCTCTGGTTGAATATGAAGTTGCTGAAAAACACAAGAAAATGAGTTTGTGTTCGAACTAAGTTAGTTTTTTTACTTAGTTTTGATGATAACAAAAGTATTTTATGAGAATAATATTTTTGACTTCAAAGAATATGAAACAAGATTCGTGTTTTTGAACAAAATCTAAAATAAGATTTAATTCAAATTTATAATTGAAGAAAATCTAAAATAAGCTAGATTTGATTCAAATTTATAATTGAAGAAAATTTAAAATAAAATTTGATTCAGATTTATTATTGATATAATCTAAAATAAGATTTGATTCAAATTTATAATTGAAGAAAATCTTTGACCAAGTTGAAAAGATGATATAGTCAAGATTTGAAGAATTTACAAACTTAATCTGTATAAAATACGAACAAAACCAATCTAAAGAATTTACAAACTTAATCTGTATAAAATACGAACAAAACCAATCAAAAGAATTTACAAACTCAATTTGAACCAAATACGAACAAAATCAATCCAAAAGAACTCCTCATATTGGATTCAAAAATAAAGAATTGGCTCAAGAACATATTTGTTGACACCTAATTTTGTCCGCTACTTTATGATTTTTAATAAATATATAAAAAAAACAATAAAAAAACTAATAATGATGAAAATAATAATAAAAATAAATTGTTAGATTTTTAGAAAATCATGGACTATGTTTGGTTTCTATTTGCTATGATTCATTTCCATAAATTTTTACTATTTTCTAAATAAAAAAAATAAAAACAAACGTATTTAATTGAATTGAATTTATGATAATAAAAATTATTATAATGGTCATCATTTGAATGAAAAGAAACCGTAAAGAAATAAGTCAATGTATTAAAAATCAGTATAATGGTGGCCAATTGAATAGAAAAGAAACCGAAGAAATTGAATCAATGATAATAAGAATCAGTATAATTGTGGTTAATTAAATGAAAAGAAACCGAAAGAAACAGATTAATGGTAATTAATTGGCAATTATTCTCTTGTCTTTTGTAATCTACACTCAAAAAGTCTATAAATAGTCTACCACAAGAGGACAATAGCAGGAGAATTGAGAGCACAATTGGGGGGACAAGGGGGAGCACAATTGGGGGGACAAGAGAGAACACAAAAAAATAAAAGAGAAGAGAGAATAATAGAGAGAAAAGAGAGAAGAAAGATTGGAACGAGCTAGTAAAGAGCTTTTTCAGTGCGGTAAACACTTATTTTTCTTTTTTCTTCTTGTCTATTTTTTTTTACATTATTACTTTTATAGAGTTTTTTTTACTATTCTATGCACGTATGATATAAACCATAATTTTTTTTGGTTTCACGAGAAGTTTTGGAATCAACTAATAAAAATCAATTTGATTGTTGTATAATCGTTTAATTTTTTTTTTTTAATCAAATTCGTGATCTCTCATCTTTATTGTGTTTTATTTCTTGTGCATTAGATCTTAAATTATATTATTATTACCGCCATCGGTTCGCGCCACATATGCATCGTCGACTCGCGGATCTGCTTTTGAATTTTTATCCTTTATAGTTTATAAAATTCAAAAAGTAGTAAAAATGTTTTCTTTAAAATAAAACGATACACAAATCAGTATACAACACATCATTCCTATTATTTTCTACACATAATAAAATCGATCAACACATAAATACTTTCTACCCAAGAACAACGTGAGTTTTGATTTCCCTATTGCACCTGGGGTACGTAGGAGCAAGGTTTGTTCCTTGTCAAACCAAATTAATAAAAAAACATTTTTCCTTCTTTTATTAATGTAAATAATTTTTTTTTGTTATTGTTCTTTTTGGGGTAAAATAAATAAATAAATAGTCTGTATATAATTAATTATCGGGTA
>NC_021162.2:21771604-21802362 GCF_000331145.2 Cicer arietinum | reverse complement strand
TACTTGTAATCGACTCCCTAATTCGAAATTTTTTTGTTCAAAAATCATTATTTTAGGTTTTATCCAATTTTTCCTTTAATAAAAATAAAATTGGTGGCGACTCCTTTTTCGCGGACAAACCGGACGCGACAGCTGGCGACTCCATTGGCGATTTTTGACGGTCAAGCCCAATTTAATTAATTGTATATAATCATTTATTATTTTATTTATATTACCCCTATTGTTTTATTTGTTTTTTTTATTTTCTTATATTGTGAATATAATTATGTGTCTTGTTAATTTATTTGCATCTAACGATTTTTTATTTTAATTTATTTATTTTTTTATATACACTATCCTAACACGACTGACACACTTATGAGTGGGCTCTATATTCGGGTTGAGTGCAAATCTAAGATAAGTTAGAGACTGTGTAATGATAATCTTCTGGATGTACATCTTGTTTGATTGTCATGAAAGTCTCACCTAGAGTTGACCTTTTCTACAATATTTCCATTTTAATAGTTTACCTATTAATTGATTTAATATTTTAGAATTGAGTTTTGTGCTCTAGGAGCCAATTTAGAACTATAGAGCCACTCATAGTAAAGGTTCACAATAAAAAAAAAAACCATCAAATAAGAAAAGAACCATATAGGGCACATGTATATATGAAAAAAAAAACCTATCCTATATATATCAAATTTTTATCGCAGTGCACTGCATAATCATGCATGTTTCATCTTTTATTTCATTTTACAACATGTTTTTCTTTTTCTCTTTATTTTTTTTTAGAAAAAAAGTAATTGCATATGAGGTAGTAAAATATTTCAATTAAATGCATAATCATTGCATTCACTTTTTTACATCCTCATAACATTTTCCTTCAAGAAAAAAAATGAAAAAAAAAAGAAAGAAAAAAAAAAGTATTATAACACCCTTACCGAACATGTTCTCGGGTTAAAATCATGGCTGAATTGAAGCATTCAAAGGCTATCTGATCTGAATCAACTGAAAAACCTTATGGCTATATCATGGATGAACATCAATAAGTCTAACAAGATTTATCTGAATCATGGATGAATACGTAGAACTCATGTTTACGCTTGATTTCATAAGTCTTAACCATTTTTACCATTAGTCTAGGTCTACCTCAAGTAACTTGTCCACACGATCTAAACATGATACTAATGAGATTCATCTTCATCCTCCACCCCCTACTTCTAAGTCATGGACATACTTTTTTGGCTTTTCGCCACAGGTGAACCTCTAGAAGTTGGGTCGTCTATGTTGAACTTTCATCATTCTCGCTTACTACTTCAATGTCATGAAAAAAATTCACCAATTTAAAGAAAAATATCAAATCTTGTATGAACCTTCAAGGACAATTGAAAAAAACCTCGACTAAACATTATGTTGAAGACATTGATGATATTGCATATATTTATTGAGTTTATCCAAGGGGCAAAGTCGACAATGAAGATATTATCAAGTTCTCTTGTGAATGTTAGTTCTGAAGCACCAATAATATTGCTAAGTAATAAGTCTTACGATACTTTATTATATTGACACACTTTTGTTTCCTTAATATTATGAATATCACTAAATGCATTTTGTTGTCTCTTCCTTTCTACCCCTCATATATTTAACCATTTATTACCCAACATTATATGTCTTTCTCTTATTCTAACCATGTACCGTACATATTTGGAAGTAGTTCATTCATAAATAAGTTTGCTAAGATTTCATTACATAATTTCAGTCATGCTATTAATTCCACTGAAGGGGATGAGAACGATAAAAATAAAATCCATTATTTGGATGGACCTCAATATGTTGGAACATGCAGTTAACGCCATGTTAATCCCCTAGAAAGGCCGTTTTACCTTTCTCATTATCTAATAGTACTTTGAATATATTAATCACATGGAGGAATTTGAAGTATGTACCATGACTATTCTAGCCGCCGCCTACAAATCAAAAGTGAAATGTTGAAAGCGTATGTGGATTTGACCTAATCACCAACCAGTTGAATCAAGAATGTAAAATTTGGGATAAGAAGATGATCATTTATATGTACATATTAGACAAATGTCTAAAAATTTGAAGTCATTTTCCATCATGTCCCTCAACAATATAATCAATGTTGAAAGTAAGTCATGATGAAGAATTGTCACTCACAAGAATGAAAGTCACGACCATCCTGCTTACTATCAAATGTAGAAGAAAATCTAGATAGAAAATTCTCGTACCAAATATTATCTCGTAACAGTGGGACACCCTCCCTAAGAATAAGACTATAATTGGGGCACCCTTTTTTTCTTATTATATAGAATAAAGGCAGTGCGACTCGTTCAAACAAAAAATCCCTTTACCAAGAGTAATGATCTGTGTTGACCAACTGAATTCAAGTCAAGAAAAATGTTGACTGCCTCATATCAAGGACAATTATTTCAAAATATCTTAAAAGAAGAACATATGAAATTCAGAGCTTCAAAAGAAAGAATTAGCACTCAAGAAGATTTCACATATTTAAAAGGACTAGCACATAAGTGGACTCCGAACTATATGATCCCCAATACCATAAAAAAAAATACATTCAAGTGTGGATATAATCTACACCAATATGGATCAAGAAGACTTATTACTACTTTCACACATTGATGCTTCAAAAAGTATTACATCTAAATGAAGACCCGCTAGGTTGAAAATTCAAAAGGACGACCTAGGCAAAAATTAGGGTATAAAAAAAATAATAAATACCCACTAGGTTGAAAACCTGAAATGGTGACCTATGCAAAAATTAGGGTACAAACAATAATAATAAATACCCGCTAGGTTAAAAACTTGAAAGGGCGACCTAGGCAAAAATTAGGGTACAAAAATAAGTAAATACCAACGAGGTAGAAAATCCAAAAGGACAACCTAGGAAAAGTGAGGATATAAAGTTGAATAAAGACCTGCTAGGTCAAAAACCCAGAAGGGCTACCTAGTTAAAAATTAGGGCCACAAAAAAAAAAAAAAATAGAATGAAGAAGTTATAAAGGAAAATGTGCAAATAATATGGCTTACATATATCGAAGTCAAATCAATATATTCTGAAAGGTTGTGAAGATAAATTGAGGCAAATCATATCCTCCAAAGTGAGTTAATAACGCTATTGAAATTATGGAATGATTTATTAGCACACTTCTTTTATGAAAAACTACTAACAAATTGGGTCACTTACCCATATGAGATCACCTTATCTTCTTATCTTTCTATGAATTCTTTTTTTTTTTTGTACCATATATTTTCTCATTAAATATCATTGTCTAAACCTTCCTTCACTACTTTGTTGTGTTATAAATATTTTTTTGTCAAAATGCATTTTTATGATAATCATATGTTGGGGCACAAAATATGTGAATGTCAAGAGTCCAAAACTAGTATGATGTCTTTACATGTAAGGCATGGGCAACTAAAGATCAAGTCGATGATGTAAGAAAAAATCTCTTTAAAGATCAAAAGCACAATCACCACCATTTATTTGAAGTGATACACATTTTTCATCCATGAATCAAGGATCATGTCCATAAAGAGGGGAAAGAAATAAAAAATATTGAAAAGAAAGTTGAAAAAAAAAAGATGAAAATGAAGGAAAATGTTCATTCATTAAATGCATTCATGACATTTCATATTTAGTGGTTAAATTTAAAGTTGAGACACTAACCCACACTCTATTATTTAAGAGACGGGACATTGACCCGCATCCTCTGATTTAAGAGCAGGGATGATTGGCTCTCATCCTCTAATTTAAGAGTTGGGATGATTGGCCTTCAACCTCTAATTTAAGAACTAAGCCGTCCCCACAAAAATTTGGTTGATATATTTGCTGATGAATTTTGAGTCCCATAGGACGCTATTACTGAAAATACTAAATGAAGTCCACGTCACTCAAGATATCACTTTTGACAAATTTGGAGGCATCATAAATAACATTACTACTAACTGTCATATAACCTTCATAGATGACGAACTTCCTATCGAAGAGAGAGCATAACAAAGCGTTGTACCTATCAGTAATGTGCCTCGATGATATGATATCAACAGTCCTTGTTAAAGCTTTTGACGGGAGTCGTAGAGAAATGATGGCATAAATTGAACTCCCAATGCAGATAGGTCCGGTCACTTTTGAAATCACGTTTCATTTGATGGATATCATACCCGCCTATAACTACTTATTGAGGAGACTATGGATCCATTCTACCGGTGTGGTGCCATCAACCCTACATCAAAAGCTAAAAGCATATGGTATATGACCAGCTGATAATTGTGTCAAAAGAGGAAGACTCGTTGGCGAGTAAGTTTTCCACCACACTGTAAGTTGAGATAATAGAGTAAGCTCTAGAGGCCTTCTTCCAAACACTAGAAATCGTGGGTACCGCTTACATCAAAACGACAAAATAGAACCACATTTATCAAACACAACTATTATGGTTGTTAGATTCATGTTAAGCAGAGGGCATCATCCATGACACAGTTTGGGGAATAATTAAGAACTTCTCAAAGGACTGATAAAAATTCCTGAGAATAGAGATAAATGGAGTTTAGATTACGAACCAAAAAAAGTTGACAAGCAAAGATTGGCCACACACACAAAAAGTTAGCTCGGATTTAAAATTGATACCCTAGAACCGAAATGATTCTCATTTGTGACATTCAACATAGTTTCCAAAGTGCATGAAAGACAAACAAGATTTATATTGCAATAGCCGGAGATGATCTTTAGATCGGTGATGCTAATTGGTTTCGTCCATATGATGCAAAAGTAGATATCAAGAATGGGGAGACAATCAAGTTGCCCATAGTATTCAATATTTGAGAATAATCCATTAATAGATGATTGTACTAAAATCCTGCCACATAACTTTGACCACCTTATTAATCAGGCAATAAAAGATAATGAAGAAGATAATGAATTTCCCCTAGAATTGTTAAAATCGGTAGAACAAGAAACCAAGGGCATTATGCCCCATAAGGAACCAATAAAAATGATTAACCTAGGGAAAGAAGAAAATAGGAAGGAAATTAAAGTCGATATTATCTTAAAGAAAGAAGTATATCATGAACTAATCCAACAATTACACGAATACAAAAATATTTTTGCCTCGTCATATCAGGATATGTACGGATTGGATACTAGCATAATAGAGCATAAATTTCCCTCAAAACCCGTTTTTTTCGGTCAAACAAGAATTAAGGTGAATAAAACTCGATATGCCATTAAAAATCATGAAAGAGGTAAAAAAAATTGATGTTGGGTTCCTCGAGGTAGCAAGTTATCCCCAATGGATTCCCAATATTGTACCGGTATTGAAAAAGGATGGCAAAGTTTGAACGTGTGTCGACCATAGAGACCTTAACAAAGTCAGTCCTAAAGATGATTTCTCGTTACCTCACATCGATATTTTGGATGACAATATGGCTCGCCATTCACTTTTTCTCCTTTTTGGATGGTTGCTCAAGATATAATCAAATCAAGATGGCAGTCGAAGATATGGAAGAATCAACTTTCATCACTGCTTAGGGAACATTGTGTTACAAGGTAATGCCTTTTGGTCTAAAGAATGCTGGTGCAACCTACCAAAGAGCTATGGTAATTCTATTCCATGATACATAAAGAGATAGGAGTTTATGTTGATGACATGATTGCTAAGTCATAAACAGAAGAAAAATACGTGATTGATCTAAAAAAACTCTTTGAAAGATTCAGAAAGTTCAAGCTAAAATTTAACTCCTTCAAATGCACTTTAGGCGTATAGTTGGGTAAATTGTTAGAATTTGTGGTTAGAAAAGAATAGAGATCGACCCCGATAATGTTCGAGCCATTTTTGAAATACCTCCCCAAAGTACAGAGAGAGAGGTTCGTGGTTTTGTTGGAAGATTAAATTGTATTTCAAGATTTATATCACAACTAACTGCCACTTGTGAATTGACCTTTAAACTTTTACGGAAAAATCAAACAGTTGTGTGGAACGAATAATGTAACACAAAAACATAAAGAATAAGTTATTTAGAAAATGGTTATAACATACAAAGATAGACATGAGATATTGTCGTTTGCACTACACGAGTATCGCGCTTTGATACATACTTCAACTGGGACAATCCCTTTTTCCCTAGTATATGGGATGGAGTTTGTGCTACCCATTGAAGTAGAAATCTCCTCGATAAGAGTATCAATGGAAGCCAAACTAGAAGAGTCATAATGGGTACAAACCTGTTTCGATCAATTGAATTTAATTGAAGAAAAAAGGTTGGCGGCCTTATGCCATTGACAATTATATCAGAAAAGACTGAAAAGAGCGTACGAGAAAAAAATACGAGAATGAGACTTGGTGCTAGAAAAGATCTTACCAATTAAAAAGGATTATCATGGGAAATAGGTCCCTAACTATAAGGGCCCATGCGTCGTGAAGAAAACTTTCTCATGTGGAGCTTTGATCCCCACGAATATGGATGAAAAAGATTTTGCCCTCCCTGTAAATTCGTACGCCGTAAAAAACAAAATATATCATGAATAATAATGAATATCCGCTAGGTTGAAAACCTGAATGAGGCAACCTAGGCAAAAATTAGGGTACAAAAAAATAATAATGAATACTCGCTAGGTTGAAAACCTGAAAAGGTGACCTAGACAAAAATTAGGGTATATATCAACAATATGGACCAGACTATGGCATGAGAAGTGTTGGAAAGTAAAACATATACCATACCTCGATATAGTGAATTGCAATAAAATCGGATATAGTATAGGTTGTTTACAGTACAAGACAGACAACAACATGAGATCCAACTTAAATATTCTTCTTCTTCAAAGAAAATAGAAAGAACGAAAGAAAAGGAAAAAATAGAAGAGGACAAAAAATAGATCAAAGATATCAAATTCAAGAAAAAAATATAAGTGTTTTTTCTCATTCAAGATTTGAATGATCTTGTCCAATAAAAATATTAATAAAAACCAACATATTCATTCATTCATTCATTTATCGATTCAGGACATTTTATAAATTTAAAGTCGAGAAAACGATCCGCATCTTGAAGCCGGGAAAACGACTCGCACCCGAAGCCGAGAAAACGAACCGCATGTTGAAGACGGGAAAACGACTCGCACCTGAAGCCGAGAAAACGATCCGCATGTTTAAGCCGAGAAAATAATCGCACCTAAAGTCGAGAAAACGATCTGCATCTTGAAGCCGGGAAAACGACTTGCACTCGAAGCCAATAAAACGACCTGAATCTTGAAGCCGGGAAAACGACTTGTACCCGAAGTCGAGAAAACGACCCGCGTGTTGAAGGAGGGAAAACAACTCGCACATGAAGCCGAGAAAACGACCCGCATGTTGAAGCCGAGAAAACGACTCGCACTCCGAAGCCGAGAAAACGACCTGCATGTTGAAGCTGGGAAAACGACTCGCACCCGAAGCCGAGAAAACGACCCGCATGTTGAAGCCGGGAAAATGACTCGCACCCCTATGCCGAGAAAACGACCTGCATGTTGAAGTCGGGAAAACGACTTGCACTCCGGAGGTGAGAAAACAACCCGCATGTTGAAGCTGGGAAAACGACTTGCACCTGAAGCCGAGAAAACGACCAGCATGTTGAAGCTGGGAAAACGACTCGTAACCCAAAGTCGAGAAAACGACCCGCATGTTGAAGCCGGAAAAACGACTCGCATCTGAAGCCGAGAAAACGACTTGCATGTTGAAGATGGGAAAACGACTCGCACCTCGAATCCGGGAAAATGACCCGCATGTTGAAGCCGGGAAAACGACTCGCACCCGAAGCCGAGAAAACGACCCGCATGTTGAAGCCGGGAAAATGACTCGCAGTGAAACTACGAAAACGATTCGGACCCAAAG
Organism: Cicer arietinum; assembly: GCF_000331145.2. Taxonomy (NCBI): domain Eukaryota; kingdom Viridiplantae; phylum Streptophyta; class Magnoliopsida; order Fabales; family Fabaceae; genus Cicer; species Cicer arietinum. Next base: position 21,794,479 of record NC_021162.2, on the reverse strand, counting down.
TTGAGAAAACGATTAGTATCTTGAAATTGGGTAAAAGACTTACCAAAATTATATTCAGACAAAATTAGAGTTGTCATCTTTACTTATCACTTACTTTGATTCTCAAAGTAAATTCTAAGTAAAGAGGGGCAGCTGTTGACACCTAATTTTGTCCGTTACTTTATGATTTTTAATAAATATATACAAAAAATAATAAAAAAAAACTAATAATGATGAAAATAATAATAAGAATAAATTGTTAGATTTTTAGAAAATCATGGATTTTGTTTGGTTTCTATTTGACTTTGATTCTTTTCCAGAAACTTTTACTATTTTCTAAATAAAAAAAATAAAAACAAACGTATTTAATTGAATTGAATTTATGGTAATAAAAATTATTATAATGGTCATCATTGGAATGAAAAGAAACCGTAAAGAAATAAGTCAATGATATTAAAAATCAGTATAATGGTGGCCAATTGAATAGAAAAGAAACCGAAGAAATGAATCAATGATAATAAGAATCAGTATAATTATGGCCAATTAAATGAAAAGAAACCGAAAGAAACAAATTAATGGTAATTTATTGGCAATTATTCTCTTGTCTTTTGTAATCTACACCCAAAAAGTCTATAAATAGTCTACCACAAGAGGACAATAGAAGGAGATTTGGAAGCACAATTGGGGGGACAAGGGGGAGCACGATTGGGTGGACAAGAAGGAACACAATTGAGAGCACAAAAAAATAAAAGAGAAGAGAGAATAATAGAGAGAAAAGAGAGAAGAAAGATTGGAACGAGCTAGTAAAGAGCCTTTCCAGTGCGGTAAACACTTATTTTTCTTTTTTCTTCTTATCTATTTTTTTTTTTACATTATTATTGTTATAGAGTTTTTTTTTTTTACTATTCTATGCATGTATATAAACAATAATTTTTTTTTTGGTTCACGAGAAGTTTTGAAATCAACTAATAAAAATCAATTTGATTGTTGTATAATCGTTTATTTTTTTTTTACCAAATTTGTGATCTCTCATCTTTATTGTGTTTTATTTCTTGTGCATTAGATCTTAAATTCTATTATTATTACCGCCATCGGTTCGCACCACATATGCGTCGTCGACTCGGGGATCTGCTTTTGAATTTTTATCCTTTATAGTTTATAAAAATCAAAAAGTAGTAAAAATGTTTTCTTTAAAATAAAACGATACACAAATCAGTATACAATACATCACTCCTATTATTATTATTATTATTATTATTATTATTATTATTATTATTATTATTATTATTATTATTATATTACCATTATTACTATTATTATCGCCATTATGTTGTTAATTTATTTTGATATATTTATAAAGTAAAATTAATAATAAAATCGATCAACACATAAATATTTTTTACCCAAGAACTACGTGAGTTTTGATTTCCCTATTGCACCTGGGGATACGTAGGAGCAATGTCTTTCCCTTGTCAAACCAAATTAATAAAAAAAACATTTTTCCTTCTTTTATTAATGTAAATAATTTTTTTTTTTTGTTATTATTCTTTTTGGGGTAAAATAAATAAATAAATAGTTTGTATATAATTAATTATAGGGTAACCGTTTTAACTGACGTTTTAGGGTGGTAATACTCTCCCTACTCATAACCGACTCCCGAATCCGAATTTTTTTGGTTCAAAAATCATTATTTTAGGTTTTATCCAATTTTTCCTTTAATAAAAATAAAATTGGTGGCGACTCCTTATAATTGAAGTAAATCTTTGACCAAGTTGAAATACAAAAAAATATAAACAATATCAATATGAAGAATTTACTAACTCAATATGAACAAAATATGAACACAATCAACCTAAAGAATTTACAAATTCAATCTGTATAAAATACGAACAAAACCAATCTAAAGAATTTACAAACTCAATCTGAACAAAATACGAACAAAATCAATCTAAAAGAACTGCTCATATTGGATTCAAGAATAAAGAATTGGCTCAAGAACATATTATCAAAAAATATCTTGTTTAGAATTATTTTTGAATTAGATCATTGTTGACCAAGCTAGGAATGAAGATACAATTCAGAATTAAAAAAGGACTAAATTAAAGCCCTAATTATATGTATAAATAGATACTCAAAGCTAAAGAAGAAGAAGATCATTGAAAAATCACAAAAAAGTATAAGAACTCAAACTCAAATTCCAAATTCATCGTAATGTTCAAAGAGAGAAACACTTGTTTGAATTAGAATTAATTTATGAGTGTTTTTTATTAGAGTGTGAGAGTTATTATTATTATTATTATTAGCTTAGTTAGAAGCAAAAACTTAAAGTTCCAACATTTTGTATCTAACCCGATAGTGGTTAGTTCCTTCTTCAATCTGGGGTTGTCATACTGTTAGGAAAAAACCTGACTTGTAGGGTCAAGGTGGTTAGTTCCTCAAAATTCTAGGGTTGTCAAGTTGTTTGGGAAGAGTTGCTTGGAGGGTTAAGTGCTTTAGTAATTCAAGGTATTTGAATTAGTGGGTTAAAGCCTTCTAAATTAGGAGACTGGATGTAGCCAAGTTAGTTGTGAACCAGGATAAATCTATGTGATCAATTATTTATGCATTCACTGTTTGGTGCCTCTAAATCCGATTGCTTCTTATCTAAGTAATTCATAAAAACCAACCAGCCTTCATAAAATTAGCAAAAAGTTATCAAATTTGTCAAACACAATTCAACCTCCTTCTCATGTTTGCACCTTCAGTTTGAATTGTGTTTTGTCAATTCTGAAAAATTTCGATTACTTAAACAAAAATGTGTTCTTTATCAAATCATTCAACTTATCATTATAAAATAGGATTAGTAAAATAAGTTGAATCATAAAGGACTTATATTAGAGTAATAGAGAGAGAGAGAGAGAGAGAGAGAAGTAACACAAGGATTTTAATACTAGTTCACAACAGACTATTGTTACATCTAGTCATTCTCTTACTGAGATATTTTTCCTCAATACAGTCGATGAATTATCCTACTACTTCAACAATAGCATAAAGTATTGTTTACTCTGCCTCTTCAGACTTTGAGTATTCTTCTTTAGCCTCTTCAAACTATAACCATTATAATCACAAGTTCATTGAACACCTTCTAGTCAACATGATTGTGTTCATGTCTTCTCAACCCTTCTATTTTAGTATGATCAAGCTATTGGAATTCATAAGTATTTTTATACCTCTTCAAGTTCCTCTTATGGGTGAAGACTTTGTTGTCGCTATTGGGCTTATTTACATCAGTTCTAGTTTATGTCTGAATTGACACAAAGTCTATTTATAGGATTATAACTCTCATTGAAGGAATATTACATTTAAAATCCTATATTAAATCAAGTGTATAAAAGACTTAGATTGTTTTATATCAATTCTAGCAACTCTCTACTGAGAGGATTTTTCCTTCGTTCTTTTCTTTTTATGTGTTTTAGGCTTTTTACATAATTTCTTCTTAACACATTGTCTTTTTTCATTTTTCTCCCTTTATCTTGATTGATTGATTGGCGTCTACTTAAATACTGACAATTGTATCAATTGAGAACGTTATTGTTGCAAATCTTAAACCAAATTCTCCCTTTAAGACATATCCATATATATCTTCATAATTAATTCAATGCATCCTCAATTTAAGAAAACATATCTTAGAGGATTTCATTCACTTCTTCAGCCAAAGGATAAATCCATTATGATGAGAAAGGATGTTGGAGTGCAGACTTTTTGTTAGAGTGTTGAATTTATTAGAGTGTTGACTTGATATGTTGTTTGGAAGATCAACTATGTTACCAGAATCAATAGACATAGGATTATCACAACGGATTCATTAGAGGCGCGTTCATTAGAATTAGACACAACTTCAACAGATTATTCAGAGTCATTGTGAACATTGTTTTATAGATTCTCTTTTCTTTGTTCATTAGAGGATCTAACTTGTACTAGAACATAGACTTTATCAGATGCTTCACTTAGAGTTTTCTTCTTTTGATATTTGGGTTAATGGGTCAACATGGTTTTTAGTTAGCGACAAATAATCATTGTAGCACTCTTTACTTTTGTCTTTAGAGGAACAATCATTGACTTGCATTTCTTTTGTCTTTATCGCTTTGACTCGAACTGTAGATCATCAAATGCATATTGCAATACTTCTTGTTGCTATATTATGACTTGCTCTACTAGTAAACATAATTACTTGTTTGTTAGGTGCTAATATTTTTTGTGTTAGAAACACTTAGATTATTATCTCTAACTTACTCATAATTTATGCTACCTTAAAATAGATAGTCATTAATATAAATTTTGATCTTCTAACTTTATATGCACATTTAGCAAATAAAGTTAGGGGTTAATTATGCTTTATTTTTATTTTTTTGTTATCATCAAAACATCAGCTAGAGGATTGTAGCTAAAACCACTTTTGTACTAATAATCTCACCTTTTTTGACGATGACAAATAATTATACAATTAATGAATAATTTTCCTTCACTAAAAAAAATTAAAAGAATGCTCCCCTGGATGTGGTATTCAAAAATTGTTTAACTTAATATTCCTTTGATCTTCTTAAAAGAAAACTTATAAATCAATATCCTAGGACTCCACCTGAATATAATAAACACGATCACAATTCTTTTAAGAGTTTCAATCTTATTAAGTTATTTTATTTTTGATCCAGATGAAGGTAAAATCAAAAGGGAATGCATAGAGACTAAAGAAAGCACATAGATAAGAACACATATACATTAACATAAATTTTATAAGACTTTCGAAAAAGGCTTCATAGATTCCTAGGATGTTAAGCCTTTGAATTCTTATAAAGTCTATTGATTAACAGTTTACAATTCTCAAGATGTAAAACTTTTGAATTATTGTTCTTCTTAGGATGTTAAGGTTAATGTAACAAATCATATTTTTATAGGGTGTTAAGCATTTCAAAACAAGGGCGAATTGCAAGACTTTGTCATATATGTCAATGTTATGCATATATGACAAAGGCAAAAGAAACCAAAACTTTACTTCAGCTTGACAGCGTAAAGTTTGGTGACACACGTCTATGTTGTCGCAAACTTCAATTGACTTTGGGATTGAGCCGCATAATATCTTAGTTACCTCTAATAAACCCAACTGGATTATGTTCCTTTACCTCTAACACATAAGCATGACAAGAATTCTTCTGCCTCTTACAAGCGTTACGAGCAAGTTACTACCTCTAATAACCTCATCATGCGTTTGACGTCGAACTTTTATGTATCCTTTGGAAAAGTCAACGCTCTAACAAAAGTTAATGATCTAATTATCTGCAAGACATCATCTGATCAATATATCCTCTATCTATGTGCATCCTATGATAATCATCCAGAATATGTTTTCTCTGAAAATATGCATCCTTTGATAACCTATTTGCTTTGATGGTTTATAAGGCACTCTGATTGTTCTATCCTCTGATATCGTACTCATTGCTTCCTTTCATTGTCATATGTATTTTAAGGAGTGATTTTTAGGAGTCAATTTTGAGCGCAACAAATAGATTTATCTGTAAGGGTTCAATTGCTAAAATCCATGAAGATACAAGCAATTTTTTTGTAAAATGAATTACATAGGTCTGACCCTAAAGTTCAAAGTCCATACCCTAAAGGACCTCAAACATAATAAAAACTCACCAGACATTTCCTCTCTGTATTTAAGATGAAAGGGTTCTGTCAAAAAACAAGAAGAGAAGAGGGGAATGGCATAGAACGAGAAGTGTAATTTTGAAAAAGTCAAGAACACATCAAAAAACATGAATGCAAAATCCTCTCAGTAGATAGTTATTAGAATTGATGTAAATCAGTCAAAGTGTTTTCATACACTTGAATTGATATAGGATTGAATATGTAAACTTATATTAATATGTAACGTTCAACGGGTACATGTGTTGTTTGTGTAGGCCACCCCTACTATTTTAGCCATTAGTGATGATTAGATTAATTCGTGGTTAGGGATGTTGAGCCTCTTTTTGGTTGTTGTATTTATCTTCTTTTGGATGATTGTATTTATGATACCTTCACAGTTTGACTTAGAAGGTGGGTCAATGTTCCATATTTTGATGTGATCATGGAGGATAGCCTTCTGGGAGCATCACTTCTGCATATGCGTTTGTCGAGAATACCCTAGAAGTATGAGTGTGATTTGATAGGTCATATAACCTCAACGTATTTTCTAGCATTGGTATATTTAGGATTATGGTTTCAGACTACTTTTACCTACTAACACCTATACTATATATATATATATATATATATACATATGCAACTGAGTTCACGTACGTGAATTTAGTTCACCTAGGTTTCTGGGCTTGCATAAAAAACTAGTTTGATGAATGTAACGCCCCAAATTTTTTATCCAAAAATTACTTAACAAAATTTGTTTCCTTTTAAAAACAACTATAATTTTTTTTTTCTTAGAAGTAGTTCATCATATAATAATTTGAAGATGCGTAAGAAAATTATATATATATATATATATATATATATTTTGTCAATTTTAGTGCGATTTAGATCATATTTCTTATAGAAGGAAGATTCTAATTTTTAATAATTTGAAAAATTTTGTTTTTAAAAAAATAATGCACTCCCGCCTTTAAAAATCGAAGTGTTACACTTTAAATGTTGTTCTTTGCATCTTTTTAGGATTTTCTACCAACGCCTCATAGTCAACATTGACCATTTCAAAAACCTCATGCATTCCAAAGATCACTTTCATTTGAATGCACCATCCCTCCCAATTTTCGCCAATGCGATTCGGCAACTTTGTCGAAAAATGTCAATTTTCAGCCATCTCAAATCACTTGTATTTCAAAACCCTCACGTGTTTCCCTCAAGATCGAACCAAGAACTCTATAATATCAATTGTTAGCTCACACTGTTAATTTTCACTCACTCTTATAAATCTTGAGAAAAATGTAAAGGAAAGAAGAATTGACTTGCATGTAATCGAGCTGTATGCATAATATTTATATGTACATGAGAAGTAACTAACTCAAGTAACTTACAGTTAGTTCAACTAAAAATACACTAACTGAAATTTTTAGAGACTTGTAGCTAACTCTAAATATGAATTACCACTCACACTTCCAATAACTTGCAACACAATTACTACAATTGTCTTCTAATTATTAACTAAAGTCTTCTATATATCCACTTACATCCTAAACTCACATTTATATATCAAATACTAACAGGGGTTCCATCATCTTTTCTCAATCTATTTATGTGCCTAGAAAAACTAGCTCACAGGATGCATATTATAAAATTGGATTCTTAGTAAAAAAAAATACAATTTTAAAAATTATAAATTATTTTAAAATATTATATTTTTATCGAATAAAATACAAAAAAACTCAAACTATTTTATTTAAATTCATAAAAAAAAAAAGTAAATTGTAAATAACACTATTAAACTAATACTAACTTGATATTTAAAAATAGTTATATTTCTAACACTTTTTGAAGCAAATTTACCATCGTCTTCATATTGTTTTGTCTTCAAAAGATTATTTTCAATTGCTAATGTTAATCCATTAAATATTTCTTGTAATATTGTAGACCGCAAGTAAGACTTTATCAACTTCAATTTTGAAAAACTTCTTTCTTGCATAAGCAACTGTCATGGGGAATAATCGACAAAATTCTATATGCAATAATTGTATTTGGAAAACAATCTAAGTCTTCCTAAAAAAGATTCCTCAATAGTAACAAAATTAGAAGAAACGTCAATATATCTTATTATAACATTTGCTCTTGGTGATTAACATCTGGAGTACAATCAAGTATCATTGAGAAATATTTTGTTTGTTTGATTTTTCTAACGATTTCATTTTTAATCCTAAAATCAATCAAAAGTATTAACTCATTTTGTATGTTATGTCCAAGATAATGAAAGTGAACCTTATCATTTGTAATACGTGTAACATGCTCTTGGACAGTTAGGCCAATTCAACTAACATTTCAATTAAATTCAAACAAATTTAATTGTTAATTTGTACGATCTATGAACCATGAAAGACCAAACTATATTTAGCAAAGAATTTCACTATTAAAATAATTATTTTTAAAATATTTTTTAAATGTTTCTTGTTGTTTTATCAATAGTTTGACGCTTTTTCAACCTTTGACGCAACTCATACCAAGTGGTCATATTTTTAACATGATTCATGCTTATCTCATGCTCTCTAGATCTTTCACCAATATATGACCAATCACCAAAATCCCCGTTTGTTAATTGACCATTCCGTATCCTTTTTAAAAAACATTACAATAAAAACAAAATAATTTATCAAACTCTTTTGAATAAACAAGTCAATCTATATCGCATTTCTCTCCATTTGATAAAACTTTGGTATATCAATTAGCCGTAAAGCGTCTCTTCAAATTATCCTTAGGACCCTTTACAATGGAAAAATCTCTTTTAAGACATTTCTTAACTAAAAAATAAAGAGCATCTCAATTTCTTGGATCAAATAGTATCATCCTAAATAACAAAATCAGTAATGAGCTCCTAAAATCTAAAACCCTAGCATCAGATTAAATCTTAATAGATAATGAGTTCCTAAAGTCAGTAAATCAACAATTTCAAACAAATTGAGTTCCTAAATCAAGTAAATAACAAAACCTGACCATCAAGAATACCTTTATATCAAGATTTAATATTCTAATCTTTGGGTTTTGTTGGTAGCGCCCGGTAGCTATAGTAGTTGTCACGTACTCATAGTGATGGATGTCGAGAAGAGATGACAGTTGAGAGAAATTATGTTTAGTCTCAGAGAAAATAGTTTCCCATTTATTTTTACATTATGACACATTTAGTTTTAAAATTAGAAAAACTAGATATACTACTAGTATATATATTTTTAAATTAAATAAAGCTTACTATTAATTAGAAGTTAGAATCACAAAACACAATGCACAAGTATCATTTTAATGTTGGCCTGAACAAAATATACATTTTAAATCTTGTATGTTGTAAAATGAAACAAAAATAATACCGAGTAAATGGAAAAAAGTTACATTACATTGATCAAAAGGGGGGGAAATTAGGCGAGGTAAAATGGTAAAAAAAAAAAATAAAAAAAAAAAAAACATGATTTTGAAGTTTGAAATTTGGAACACAAACAAGAGATCACAGATTCACAGTTGCTCAATAACTAAGAAATTTTCACAAGACACCAACTTCTTCCAATAGTAACAGAACCACAAAGCTTCATTTCAACATGCAATTGTATACACGTACACATGTATATTACATGGCCATTAATCCTCCCTTTGTTCTTATTTACATTTTGTTTCACAATAAAATATAAAACTTAAACAAAAACAACAAAATGTGATTATGATTATGATTATGTACTATGTGGTGGGATAGAAGGAATTAACTAACTGAATGTTAGTTATAGTTAGTTAATAATTATGTTTTCCTTCTCCCAGTAGATTGTTGAGGCTTTCCCTCAAACAACTCATCAATATAAGTCTCTATATCCTCAGGTTGAAACTTTACATACTTCTCTGTCTGTCTCCCAGCATCTAAATACTGTGCAAATCTCCCCATGAATGCTCTGTACGCCGGAATCACCACCGCCGATATCGAAACTCGAAGCTCCGATTGAAGCTGTTCATCTTTCACAACCCATGAACTCTGTGTCCTATGAATCTCATCAAACAATGCGTTAAAGCCCTTAAACCTCTCTTTCAACACAGGCTTCTGCACTTTTCCATTCACACTTAACCCTTCGTGACTCAGACATGTCAGCACTCTGTTCCATGTTTCTCTCTGGTAGTTTTTGTGGTAGTTTCTTAATTCAAATGACTTTTTTTTACACCATGTGTCACCCATCACTTGTCTCATTTCAGATGAACCTTTTATTTTTTGTAAAATGTATCTTCCATTGTTCATCATGAAGAAGTTGCTTAACGCCACGTCACGATATAGTTTAGCTTTTCCATCAAGGCTTGTGTCCAGTAACTCCATTACCCTCATAACCTGTGCTGTAAACGGCGACAACGGCGTCGACGATTCTTTCTCATCAACGACGTCGTTTTGGTTTTGGTTTTGGTTTTCCTGGTAAAATGGTCTACTAGTTGAATCTAAATGTTCGATTCTTGAATGATCCTTGAAAACTTGCTCCAGAGTTTCTTTGTAATCCCCAGCTATGTTGAGGTAGTTCATTATGTAGCGTGTGAGAGGGTGAACCGCCCCACCGGGGACTGGATTTTTTGCAGTTTCTGATTTAATTGAGTTTTCTAATTCGCAGAAGATAGAGATAGCTGCCTCGCCAAGCCGTGACTTAGCGAGATTTATCTCTGTCGTCAACTCTTCCAAGGACTCTTCTGGAAAGAGTCCATCAAGTTTTGGTATAATATCTCTAAGTGTTTCGTACATGTCAAGTAATTTAAAGAGTTTCTCTCCGGCGCGTTTGGTCATGGCGGCGCCCTCCGCAAAGTTGAGAAGCGGAATCACGACACCGCGAGAGAGGCTGCTGAAGAGATTCTCCGCGACTGAGGGTTGACTTGAGAAAACCGCCTCCGCTAATTTTCTCTCGCCGGGTAAATACACGGCGGTGCATTGACGGAACGTGTTTGTCCACGCCGGAATCATGTCTCTTGCAAGAGTTTCCCATTGGATTTTCTGAATCATATCATCGATGCTGATTCTTTCGAATCCAAGTTTCTGTAGAATCTCTTCGAACGCTGTTCTTCTTGCTACGATGTAAACCTGGCAGCATTCCGATTCGTATCCGCCGGTTAACATCTCGCCGGCGATCTTGCTCATGTAAGCAATTGCCTCGTCCGTATAACCCGGGAAATTCATTTCGGATTCGGATTCTTCGTGTTGTTGATGATCGAGATTGTCTTCCTTTTGTTCTGATCTTTCAACGTGTTTTCCTTTTGGATCAACGTCGGGTACCAATTCCGTTGGAGTTCTAGATTCTTCTATTAATAAACGAAAATCTTCTTCCAAAAACGACATCGCACGCTGTAGAATTACACCAACGCGGTTTTCTATTGAGTCTCTTCCTTCGTTCTTCTCTTCCATGGTTTCATTTTCATCATGATTCTGAGTCCGAGTCAGCGTTTTCTTAAACTTTGAAATTCGATTGACGGATTCTAACAACCATGTATCTTTTTCAATAACTTCTTCCCATTTTGCTTTACCTTCCCCTGTTTCACATTTTTCTAATTTCTCTTCTATCAGATCCAGAAATCTCCCTACATAGCCATGGATCTCAAATGAAACTCGTTCTTTCTCTTTCTCCTCAAGAGTCTCGACGAGAAATTGATCGATCTCTTCTGAAACCTTCTCAAGGCTAGGGGGAGGAGATTCCACGGCATCTACGGTTTCTGCAGTTTCTTCTTCTTTCTTCTCTTCCTCCGTTTGCTCTTCGTCATTGTTCGACGGTGGAGGCGGTGGTTCTTCTGCGTCGGCGTTGCCGTCGCGTTTGGGATCAGGCATTGGTGTTTCGTCTCTAGGAGCGAAACTATCGGAATTTTCAGCGAGGTTTTTCTCCATTATGGTTTGTTATGACGGTTATGTTTCTTTTTTCGTTACATAGAAAGGAAAAGAAAAGAAGCTTTTACACAAATGAGAAATGCGAAGACTCAGGAGAGTTATCGGTTTGTGATTTTTTTACTTTTATAATTGAGAAAAAATTGATGGAAAATTAAATTAATTTTCATCTTTATTTTTATAATTATAGGGAGAGTTGAAGCTTTGCCAACAAAAAAAAAAGATAGAGTTGACCGTTGATAATTCTGCGACAACGTTTCGTTTGTGCTTCCCACTAACATTTTCTCGATACAAGCTTCCCACTAACATTAATACTCCCTCCTCCTATTTTTATAAACACTTAATTTTGAGTGTTTCACATGTCTACGAATAAAAAGGTAGGCCATTATTTTGTTCGCTAAATGTATAGGTGCTGTCATTAAAAAAAAACAATTGATATAATTAATATGTTTATTTTATAAGTTATTATTATTTGTATATAAATATATAATGTAAATTTTTTATTTTTTAAAATGAATTAGTAGTAATAATAGATACATGTATTAATATTTTGAAAAAGAACAATAAATATATTTGGTAATTTGTACATAAATGTATAAATAGGCTAACAAAACTTTTCCGTTTTATTTATCTAATCTCTAATTATAACAACATATATGCAAGTATGAGTAGAAATAAGTGCGTTTATTACGTGATTTTATCCGTTATGTTATGTTGTACTCCATTTTTTTTTTGTTACAATGGCATAAATTTTTTGTTCTTATTTAATTATATGATTTTCAAGGTTCAATGCAATTTTAATTATTGATTTGTCAATAATATATTTAGTTATTTATTGTAAAAAGAGAAATAGTATACAAGATAACATAATAGATTGATTAGCGTGTATATTGGCTTAGTGTGGTGAAGAACACTATATTAATAATAGATTGATAACAAATAATATATCAAAGTATGTACAATTAGCAAGGTTCTATATTGTTTTTAAATTGAACTAAAATATAGTACTTTATGATCAATTAGTTCTTCATCATTTTCTCAAGTTCTAAAATTGATCTTTGTTCACATCTGGTGACCTTAGAACCATTGGAGTACACAACAAATGTGATTTGTCCAAATAGAATCATATTAATACTTTTGTTATATAAGCTTCATGATTTACTCAAATAGTATTCTTTTAGTATTCAATCAAAATGAATATTTTTCCTTCATACATATTTTATCTCAAACTTTTTCCTTAATCAAACTAATTTTAAAAACTCTTCAGAAGTTCTAATAATATTTATATCAAATTAATTTTGAAATATTTTCTTAAATATAGAAAAAAATATTGTCAATCTGATATCCACCATTAGATAATATTCACTAAGAATAGTATACAACATGCAACTGAGTGCATAAATAGACTTATTCTTTTTTATTAGTAATCTTTTAAAGAGTCTAAATAGTACGTCTCACAAAAATTAAATCCTTTAGGGATTTTCACATATTTATCGCTGTCAAGTTATCCATACAAATGCATTGCAACACATCTTTCTTATGTAAATTGAGCATTACATGTGCTACTAAACTTAATCAAGTATTGAAAAGTTTTTTAATTAACTTTAGGTGAATATGTCTCATCAAAATCAATGACAATATTTTACCAATACTCTTGAATATATGTATTTTACTATTCTCTTTTTAATTTTTCGCATGAAAAATCTATCATATTTAATTAGCTTCACATCTTTAGATTTGCAAACTTCAAGTCCAAAAACATTTCACTTTTCAAAGCGAGCTTTATTTTAGTTTATTACTTATGTCTATTTTCTATGTTTTTCTTTGTCTATAATCTTTAATAGACTTTAATTCATGATCCTCATTATTATTTATCACATATAATGCAAAATTATTGTCAATGTTGACTTCATTTCGGTTCCATCATATTCCATTCTTGATATACTTTATCAAGATCTCTTTATTTTCACAAATTTCAGGTATCTGATCTATTCTTCTAGAACTGAAAAATTATGTCAAAGTGCTCTTTTGAAATTTTCATATCCTCACTTGGGTCATCTTTCTTTTTAGCTCATTTTCTTTGTTTGGGGATTTTTTTTCCTTGGAATCAACTTTCCTACCACGCTTCAGACGCAATTGAGATTCATTTGCAATATTAGATTTTCAACATGGACATCCATTTTAATTGGAGCATTAGCGGTTGATAATTTGTTATATATACGTTACAAAGGAGTTATCTTTTGAAATTCTAGTTCAAATTAATTTGCATGAGGATCATGATAAGATAATAATATATTTCAATAATTATTTTCAATTGTTTATTATGTTTGGCTCAATGTACTCTATTAAAAATAGAGATTTTCATATCCAATGTGTATTTTCAATATTCTTTTACGTCTCATCTTAGTACATTATATTGGAACAATTGAAATATACTCAAAACATTTAAAAAATATCTTAGATGGGGGAGTCTTATGCTATTAACCCAAAATTGATTATAAATTAAGGGGATGACTTGATGCAAATCAATATCTCGACATACATTGCATGTGCCCAAGTAAAAAGAATTGTAAGGTACAATCCCATAAGTATTCATTTTAAAATCAACATTAGATGTCTAATGGATGACTTTTCAATTCCATTTTTGTGTATGAAAATATTATATCTGATGTTCAATATCAATTACATTACAGTACTTATGAAGAAAATGAATTCTTAGTCAAATTAGTTAACACAACAATCTCACAAACTTCTGATTGTTAGTTGCTAACAAACATAATTTCGTGCATTGATCCATAAATACCACCTCATATACATTCTATAAATGGGAGAGACTAATTCTCTCATATTATCAACCTTCTTTAGAAACTAGTAATATACAAAAGTTATTTAATTGAAGAATCTTTTGGTTCTTCAGCATATGTTAACATATATTTGTAACTATTTCTTTTTGCATCATAATAGATCATGGGATGGCTCAACAAATCTTGTCAATAACAAACTTAAAAAGACATGTAAAGTTCAAGTTTACAATAATATGTGTATTGTTCTTATTTATTTGAATCAATAATTAACAATCATAATTTGTAAAAAAAAAAAACTATTCAAATAAACCCATATAATAGAAATAAATATTCAAAAAAATTGATTTACCGTTTGTAATACCAGATACATATATAAAAAACGACACTACATATAGGTAAATGAGAACATAAAATTCTCTTGAACAAATAAAACTGAATAAACTACACACACATATTTTATCTAAATAACTATAAAATAAAAGTAAATTGTTTATTTGCTTATAAAAAATTGCATAAAGTAAAATACACATAAAATAAAATATTAGAATTTTAAGAAAATAATTTAGCAACTCAAATTATTAATAAAACTTATATTCAAATATATAATGTCAACAATGCATATACAAATAAAATATTTAAATTACTTTCATAATGAAAATTTAAATATTAAATCATATACAAAAAAATAGTTTAGCAACTCAAATTATTCATAAAATTTATCTTCAAATGTATAATATCAATAATTAATACACAAGATCAAAATTATTTAAATAACTTTCATAATGAAATTTTGTATATTAAATCATATCCAGCAAAATAGAATGATAGTATAAAATAATTAGATTAACAAGACTTAAAGAAATTGCTCATATAACACTAAATTTTCTCACATGTAGAATTTATGAGACAAATATATTGCTTGTAATTCTTAATAAAAAGTTCATATAAAATTAACAAATATTATCAATATCATTTTGTACTAAATAGTTGGTACTAGACAACGAAAACAAAATAAAATGGTGCTAAGCATTCTTATTATTTAATTTTACAAAATATTATTTTAGTATTCCAAGTTTAAATAGGAAGAGAAGTTAAACTTGTATATGAATTACTACGTCGTTACATATTAAAAATAAAAAAAATAAAAAATAACGACATAAAGTGATGTACTTCTTTAGAATTAGCCAATTATACTTTTTTTTTTTTTTGTTTCTTTACCATTTGTTCGCATGAAAGAATGTTTCTATATAAAATTTTATACATAAGTAAGAAGATATATTATACATAGTGAATCTAAATATCACCTTAATAGAAATCTCTGCAATTTTTCCAAAGCACAACATTTGTGTATATATAAAAAAATATCATGTGATCTTTCACATATTTTTAATCAACTATTATTCTTATTATTCTTTTGTTCAATCACAAAGTGACTGATCTTTTAAATATGTTTGAAAGTATTTTCTTAAATTTTCTACTTTATTCGAGTGATATAAAAATTCATTTATTTTTTCTTTTATATTTCTTTATTTAAAATTAATACTAAGATCAAATTGATCTTATAGATTTCAATCATGATCTAAATGTGAAGTTCTTTAGTAACTCAACCACAACATATATTTTGCAATCCTACAATGATGCTTGATATTAAATTATTAGTTTTTCAAGAACTATACCACAAATCTAAATGATATTTGAAAATATTACTTTTGATATAATTCTTCAGGAATGCTTTAATATTAGTTATTCACAAACTATATCATAAATGATCTTCAATCAAAGTGATCAAGAAAAAAATATTATTGGAGCAATCCTTCAGAGATGTTTGATTATTAAATTCTTAGTTCTTGATGAACTATATATAATGATCCAAGAAAATCACTCTTTTGCAATCTTTCAAGGACATGCTTTAATGTTAAATTATTCTGGAATTTAACAAGAATAAACAAATGAAGATATGATAATTATACAAGTCAAATATTGCTCAACAAAGTTTATATGCAAAAAATAAAATATTGACATGAAATAAAAGATTCATGAAATTTGATTACGAGAAGAAGATAATAAAAATAAATATTCTTAGAATGGAACCTCCTAATTGCTTATGTCATCACTCATATGGTAGATTTTCATGTCGATAACATGCTATAAAATTAACCAAATCAAAATCAAGATAAGATATAGAAAATTAGAGAAAACTCAAGTTTTGATAAGTTGAGAGATGAAGAAGAAATCTAGAGATGAAAGAATATATATTATATTCTTATATATATAACTTAAGTTTTGAATTCTCTATTTATAAGTTCCAAATTACAGAGTTACAAAAACATTAAAAGTAAAAATAATGTATATTATCATTTTCTACCAATGGTTGTCTTCTCATATGCTTCTTCAATACAACTTATAAACACCTACTAAAAATATTGTTCATGACAAGAGTATTATATTAAAAAAATATTGTGCAATTATTACATGATTTAAGAATTTTTTATTGGATATATTATTTTAAACGAATGAATTACTGTGTAAAATAAGGATGCCACATGGCATTTAGGAGGGGTAAAAGGTTAAGATTAAAAGTTGATTGTAATGTATTCAATATAAGTTCCTTTCTAATTGCATGTAGTATATAGTATAAATTTATTTATCATGAAAAACTTTTATAATACATTGATATGATTATTTTCTTAATTAATAAATTAATGATAATTTTGTGAATTAAAAAGTTATTTGTAAATTATTGTATCATAATGGTGTGTTTGATTTGCTAAAAAACAAAAGACTCAATAAGATCATTTTTATTGTACCTTGTTTGATTTTGAAACTAGTCATAAGACTCAACAAAACAGATAGCAAAGTACTAGATAAAAACAAGAATTATTGTCCCTCACTAAAGAATAGACACCTTTTTGTCCTAAATACAAATTATAAAAAATACCAAAATACCATTTTTATTTCTTACTAGTAAATTATTATCTTTCTATTCTCTCTCCCTTTCTTCTCTCACATCTCTCTCTCTCTCCCTCATATCTCTCCCTACTCTCATGTTTCTCTCTCTCTCTCTCTCTCTCTTCATTCTCGTGCCTTTATCCCTCTTAATTTTTTCTCTCTCTCTCTCTCTCTCACTCTTTACTATCTCATATCTCTCTCCCTCTCTTTTCTCCCTCCATTTTAACTCTATATCTAACTCTCTTCTTCTCTCTATACTCTCATGCCTCTCTCTCTTCCCCTTAACACTCTCTCTCTCTCTCTCATGCCACCCTTATCTCTTTATCTCCCTTTTTCTCTTATCTCTTTACATGATTTTTTTCTCCTTCGTCTCCTTTATTAATATTTGTATTCATAAACATAATATATATATATATATATATTATAATAAAAATTATATTATTTGTTTGATGCATAGACGCATCAAATAAGGTGCAATGCAAAATTATTTTTATGTGTTTCAACCATCAATCACAATAGAGTACAAAAAGTTGTCATGTATTGATATGTACTTTATTATACTATTTTGTTCGATAGTTACTATTTTATGAAGAAAAAAAATACACTTTAATAATATGTTTTAGAGTTGAATTTAAAGGTTTTGAAGGTGATTATTTTATAAGGCTATATCTATATTTTAAAATGAATATGAAATCTTAATCATTAAAATTTATAATCCTAAAATGCCTAAACAAAATTTATATGTTTTAGATTTGAATTTAAGGGTTTTGAAGGTGATTATTTTATAAGGCTATGTCTATATTTTAAAATGAATATGATATCTTAATCATTAAAATTTATAATCCTAAAATGCCTAAACAAAATTTACCGCAAAACAAATTTTATACTAGAAAAAAAAAAGGTATCGTTCATCTAATGCACCATAAAAAAATAA
Source organism: Cicer arietinum (assembly GCF_000331145.2). NCBI lineage: Eukaryota > Viridiplantae > Streptophyta > Magnoliopsida > Fabales > Fabaceae > Cicer > Cicer arietinum. Next base: position 21,776,259 of record NC_021162.2, on the reverse strand, counting down.
AATAAATAACTTGGGAATTAGAAACATTAATATTGAGGGGGATTGCATGGAAAAGAGAGTAAAAATGCAAGATTCCAATGATAATTATTGCATTTCCTCTCATACATTCACTCCACTATTTTTTTTTATGCTAAAAATATTTATTAAAAAAAGAAAAGGAAAACAACTACTGTGACATAAACCTAATTTGGAAAAGGAAAAAAAAATAGAAAAATGTTAAAGTTCTTCAAATCATCATGTAGGTTTGCTTCCCCTTCGACATAAATTATACATTATAACATTCTTTTGCCGATTTTTTCTTTATCCTGAAAATCACCTCAGTAAAAGGTTCTTGACTAGAAATAGTGATTTTGCAAATTAATATTTATTGTCTTTTCGCTATTTCTACGTTTTGTTTTGCTAACATCTTTATTTTTTTAAAACCCTATAATATTTTCAAGTCATAAACAATTATGAGATACAAATTATCATCAGTAATAATAACATTTGAGTATGTCATACAAGACATCATAACATTTGAGTTGACTTCCAAATCAGAAAGAAATCAGATTGAGTTTGTAAACTTATTGAGTTTTAAATTCTTTAGATTGATTATATTCATATTTTATTTTGATTGAGTTTGTAATTTATGAAATAGCAATGTCGATTTACAAGGAAGGGGGTTTGACTTATAAATATCCCTATTTAAAAATTTCTTGGAAATACTTAAAAATTCAACTCAAGAATGATATTGGTTTAAGAAACTTGAAAACGGAGAACGTTCTTGGTTTTTACTAGAAAATGGAGAACGTTCTTGGTTAGCTTAAAATAAAAAATTCAGTTTATATTTTTAACTTAAGTGATTAGTGAGACTTGATAAATAAATAGATAATAGAAAGAAATCACACACGAATGTATCCTTGTTCACCAACCGTGGGTTACGTCCAGTCCTCACAACTGTGAGATTTTCTACTAAGTGTTCAAAACAAAGAACCTTCTTGGTATTACAACACCTAGCTCAAATCAACCTTGATATGTTACAAACTTCAATCATTTCCACCCAGAATGAGATTTAACCAGTTCACCTATCAACCTTGATTGGATTTCTTACGATCTACCCAAACTATACTAAACTCTTATAGTTCGAGTTTACAATAATGATGAGATTGTTTTGATAGAATTTGAGATGTCTCAGTTCTTGTTTAAGATTTGATTCTTTACAAAGAATTCAATACAATTATAATTGAGTAATGAAAAGTGATCAGACTGATTCTTTGAATTATGAAAGAGTTTCAAGTATGTGAATGTGAGTGATTTTTCAAGACTTGTTAGCACTTGAAATTATGCAGTTTCCTTGAGCATTGACCTTCCTTTTATAGGCTTTTTAGAGAAATTAATAATGGTCAAAAGATTTTTGGTAGTGCTTTGTCAGCTTTGACCAAAACCAATATATACGAATAAATATATTCCAACCTTTGAACACTTTTTGAAATCTGTTTGACTGGATTGATTTCTTTGTTCTTGATCAGTTTTCTCTTGTGTTTAATGATCCTTTATACTTCAGATATATTTGTTGATTTCCTTGCTTTGATCTAGAGTTTTAATCCTATCAAAACAACTTGGAGAATGATGATAAACTTCTGTAGAATGTTTAATGAAAATTCGGGAGTCCTAGATTTTGAACTTGTTGGAGATTGATAATTAATCTAGTGGTTCAATCTTGATCATTCTAAATGTCTTACTGATTAATCTGGATGTCTTGTTCTTTTCAAGATAGTTTATCTTTCTTTGACAATTTAAGCTGGAGAAAGTTCATATATGTCTGGTCTTGCTAATTCGTGATCTTCTCTCTTTGTGATTCGAGTAGCTTCTTTGAATCTAATTATCTCAATTTGTTCTTTGCCAAGTGCTGATGATATTGATGTAAAATCCAGAGGCTAAAACATCTTTTAACTAGTGGAGATTGATTGAGTTGGAGCTGTTATGACCAGTCTTGGTTTTGGAGAATATTCTTCGTTTCCACATATTTTGTCCAAAATGTTCTCCTTTCTTATATGTTCAGTTTTTATCTTTTATTGTTGATTTCTTTTCTTTGCTTGAGTCCAATCTTTGAATTAATCCACTCAAAAGCACAAGTTAAATTAACATAGCATTTAGAATCACAACTAACATTTTTAATTAACCTTTGTTTATTTTCATCCAAACTTAAATTGAGAGTTTGTCTTAACAATCTCCCCCTTTTTTATGATGAAAAATATGTCAATTTAGATTTTAATTTTGATTCTAATATGGATTTTGAAGAGCTTAAAAATGTTGAGACAAAATCTCAATTTAATGTTTTGATGAAAACAAACAAAAAGTTAATTAAGAATGTTAATTATGATTCTAAATGTTATGTTAATTTAACTTGTGCTTTTGAGTGTATTAATTCAAAGACAGGATTTAAACAAAGCAAAGAAATCAACATAAAAGGCCAGAAACTGAACATACAAGAATTGAGAATATTCTTAACAAAATCTGGAAAACAGAGAATGTTCTCCAGTTTCAGAATGATCATCACAGCTCCAAAACCAATCAATCTCCACTAAGTTAAAAGAAGTTTTACCTCTGGATTTTACATTTATATCATCAGCACTTGGCAAGGAACAAACTGAGATGATTAGATTCAAAGAAACTACTCGAATCAAAAAGAGAGAAGATCACGAATTAGCAAGATCAGGCAGATCTGAACATTCTTGACAGCATTCTGATCAATCTGGACAGCACTACAACATCAACCTCCAGACTGATAAACATTCTCCAAATTGTTATACTTGATCTTCAGTAGCAAACATATTTCTCCAGAATGATCAGACCAGTCTCCAGATTGATTATTAATCTCTGTTTTTGCAGAATTTCAGCATTGATCTCCTTACTTCTACAGAAGTTTATAATCATTCACCAAACTGTTTTGGACCGAATCAAGGCTCTAGATCGAAGTTGTAACATCAATAATTACATATGAAGCTTCAAGGATCATTAAACACAAGATAAATTTGGTCAAGAACAAAGAAACAAACCCAATAAATAAAGTTCAAATTATGTTCAAAGGCTGAAATATTTTTATTCAAATATATTGGTTTTGGTCAAATATGACAGAACACTACCAACAGTTCTTTTGACCAATATTAAATGCTCTAAAAAGCCTATAAAAGGAAGGCTAGCGCTCAAAGAAAAATCAGAGCTTCAAGTACTAAGAAAATTCATTACTCATTTCAATTAAAGAACAAAGAAACCAGCTCAGTCAACAAAGTTCAAATTATGTTCAAAGGCTGAAATATTTTTATTCAAATATATTGGTTTTGGTCAAATATGACAGAACACTACCAACAACTCTTTTGACCAATATTAAATGCTCTAAAAAGCCTATAAAAGGAAGGCCAAACTCAAGGAAAAATCAGAGCTTCAAGTACTAAGAAAATTCATTACTCATTTCAATCATATTTGAATTTCTCTCACACACATACATTGAATCAATTTTGATTTTTCCCATTCGATTCCTAGAATCATTCTTGTGTATTTTTCTGTCAAAAAATCAGAACTCAAAAAGTGTTGAGCCTTCTCAGATTCTAACAAAGCAATCTCATCATTATTGTAAAACTCAAACTATAAGAGTTTAATATAGTTTGAGTAGTGATTGCGTTTCAGCAAGTGTACTGAATCGTTGCAAGTAATAATAAAACGGTAGTACCGAGTGTCGAACTCAAGGATTGCGTTTTACTATTGAATTATATTTGATTACTAGAATTGAACAAAAAGGTTCCCAAGTTGATTGAAATAATGTTTGAAATTAACAACAATAATAAAATTGATCTTTTATATTGGGAAAAATGTCAGGGATGAGTTTCACTTCGAATCCAACCTTGGTGTCTAATTTGATCCTAGTTACTGAATTCTTTTATTGAATTATTACCGAATTCTCTTTATTATTCTTGCCCTAATGTCTTAGTGACAGAACCTTTAATTCCAAAGTAACTCCTAATTCCTTAGTGGATTTAAGATTAGAATTAAGCATTACCGTATAGAAATTCTCTTGTAAATTATTGCTTTGCAACTAATTTAATTGGTTTCATGACCTGCATCTATCCCTAGACTACAAATTCATGAATTTCTCATCTCAAGCATTCGTAAAGTCCACTTCCGTTTCAAAATACAAATCGTAGAACATTTTAATTTTGATCAAGCAATAAAAAGCATTAAGCACAGAGATGAGAAAAACAATTCAATAAACTCATTCATATAACTAGAAATCAAATCAGAAAAATAAGGGTTTCATCTGGTTACACTCATCCCTAACAAATAGGGTTTAGTTACTCATGACAGAGATACAAAAGATAAGGATTAAAGAAGAATTACAAGAATGATTCATGGATGATTCTTGATAAAACTGCTTCAATGGCGTTAGAAACGGCCGTCTTTGAGTTTCTATGCTAGGGCACAAGTCTCCCAAGTTCCCAAGAGTCAAAAAGATCCCTAAAACAGTAAAAATCTGCGTTTTTATGATTCTGGTGCGCGTCGCGCGCCCCAGGCGCGGAAAAACGCGCTCCAGGCGCGCGTTGGCAGAGTCCAATCCTGAGAAATGCGCTCCAAGCGCTCCAGGACGCGCTCCAGGCGCATTTCATCTGCTGTCTGATGTA
>NC_021162.2:21765431-21771529 GCF_000331145.2 Cicer arietinum | reverse complement strand
TTTTGTTTTTGTTTTTCTTCTTTCATTTTATTTTTCTTCTTTTTTTTATTTTTTATTTTTATTTTTATTTTTTTCTTTTTCTGAGAATCACCACCCCAAACTTAGAAAGTTGCTATTCCATGAGCAACCCCAAACTTAGAATTTTATCAAGACAAGAATTTTTTTCTACCTAACTCCAAGTAAGGTGATTTAATTAAAGTCAGGTGTTTTGCTTGTAATGTGGCTAGTAACCGAAATAAAAGGGCAAGGCTCAAAGGGGCTAGCAAAGGATAACATTTTTATCGGGTAGTAAGAAAGGCTCAAACGACCAATAAAATTGCCTCAATGTATGCATAAATTACATGTGATGCAAGTCAGAATTAGTGCAAGTTCTAGAGGGATAACACATGTCTGGATAATCACACAACAAAGAATTTAAGTGTTTAGGCTCAAAAGCTCACAGCTAGGATAATAAGAGAGAGTATGAACAATCAAAATAAAGCCAACATGCTTCTGAAAAGTTAAAATTGTATTTTTGAAAAATTGATGGCATATTAGCCTTCTACAACCATTTAGTAATCAAGAATGCATCCATTAGTAAGGCTTGTCGACTTGAGCAATAACATAATCTAAGAAATGAAATTTAACTTGCAAAATCACAAACAGAAATTTTAAGATCAAGTGCAAGTTATTACAACTGTTCCATCATAGTACACATTTAGTGAAAGGAACAAAAAAAACATGAAGAAAAGAAAGTCAACATACACTGACATTAAACAAGGAAAGCGAGAAAACGGAAAGCAACAGGACAAACAACAAAAAGAAAAAAAAAAGAAAGAAAGGAAAAAATTCAAAAACAAAAGAAAGAAAACTTCTCTAGTTTAGCAATTCACGGATCCTCGTTTAGATCGTCTGCTCCTGTTCCGCTATGGTCGCCGATATACTGGTGAGGTGTGAATAAATCAGCATAAAACATGCCTCCTAGTGTCTGTTGAGAGGAGGCAAATGCTCGATAGAGATTGGTCATCCCCAGTTCTAATCTGGCATGTCCATCTCGCTGATCAATCATCACTTGTTCCATCATAGTTTCCAATCTACTGATTCTGTCCTCGTTAGAGAGCTGGGATGAGTGTGGAGGGTGGTGTTGTGGTTCTTGTGGTTCAGTATTTTCCTCTGCTGGCATTGCTGCTGGTGGGGTAACAGGATGGTCTGCTGGAATCATAGAGTGATTTGTTATCCATCTGGCAGTGATTGGAGTAGCTGGTTTCAACATTTCTTTGCCTTGTTTTGGTACCACTCGCACCAGCTCACATAATTTGCCTATCAGGGAGGCGTGATGGAAGTAGCCTGTTGGGGGATCAAGAATGGTTGTGCCCCTGATATCCTTGGCTATTAACATGCCCACATTAATTCTGTCACCTTTTAAGATAGCAAGTATTAGACATGCTCTTTGAAATGTTATATCAGACACATTCGAACATGGCAATAGTGTATGATGGACAAAAGTACTCCATGCTTTAGCAGTCGGTGTGAGGTCCACTGAGCGTAATTTCCGAACTGAGCCATCTCTATTTCGTACCCAATCTGTGCCTGGTCTGCATAAAATGCGTAGGATTTCCTGACTGCTGGGTCTTATACGTTGTGTTTCCATAGCTAGAAAGCGGCAATCACTATAGTTCGATAGGCCAAACATGTCATTGATGACTTGAGGTGTGAATGGTACTCTTTTTCCCCTCACGTAACTCACAAATTGGTCAAATGGGAATGGTTGGTCAGACTTTAGATCGGAAACATTAGAGTAGAATTCCACAGCTAATGACTTGCTCGCTGTGGTTACAAATGTGGTCAGCTTCTCCCATCCTCTGGAAGCAATCATAGCCTGGATGTCAACAAATTCACCGTCTTCCAACTGAATTTTTTTTTCACTTACAAACTTGTGGACTGTTGGGAGTTTGACATGGTATTCCTGTGTTGCCCTGGTCTTGAATAGGAATGCATCGTGTTGTGGGGCGGAAGGTGTAGCTGCAACCTTAGTTCGTTTTGTTTTTTGTTGGGTTGCCATTCGATCCTGAAAAACAAGTAATCACCCCCAAGTTTCATAATATTTCAAGTGAGAGCTACTTAATTTAGGTACGGTCTATCTTGGAAAAATAACATCGTACATGGCCATGAGTTTGTCTACCTTGGTTGTGTCATTTCGACAAACAGTTGGAATGCAAGCATAGTAATGGTTATGACATTTTATCAAACAGTTGGAATGCAAGCATAGTAATGGTTATGACATTTTATCAAACAGTTGGAATGCAAGCATAGTAATGGTTATGACATTTTATCAAACAGTTGGAATGCAAGCATAGTAATGGTTATGACATTTTATCAAACAGTTGGAATGCAAGCATAGTAATGGTTATGACATTTTATCAAACAGTTGGAATGCAAGCATAGTAATGGTTATGACATTTTATCAAACAGTTGGAATGCAAGCATAGTAATGGTTATGACATTTTATCAAACAGTTGGAATGCAAGCATAGTAATGGTTATGACATTTTATCAAACAGTTGGAATGCAAGCATAGTAATGGTTATGACATTTTATCAAACAGTTGGAATGCAAGCATAGTAATGGTTATGACATTTTATCAAACAGTTGGAATGCAAGCATAGTAATGGTTATGACATTTTATCAAACAGTTGGAATGCAAGCATAGTAATGGTTATGACATTTTATCAAACAGTTGGAATGCAAGCATAGTAATGGTTATGACATTTTATCAAACAGTTGGAATGCAAGCATAGTAATGGTTATGACATTTTATCAAACAGTTGGAATGCAAGCATAGTAATGGTTATGACATTTTATCAAACAGTTGGAATGCAAGCATAGTAATGGTTATGACATTTTATCAAACAGTTGGAATGCAAGCATAGTAATGGTTATGACATTTTATCAAACAGTTTTTCCCCCTCCCAACTGAAAAAAAACACTCCCTAACACATTTTATGAGTTCTTGCTTATGCTAAACATCAAGAATGAATAAAATTAGTAATTCAAAACTAAAATTGAAAGTAAATAAAGTGACATGAAATTAAAATGCAAAGGATATGAAGTTGGGTTGCCTCCCAATAAGCGCTTGTTTAGTGTCCTAAGCTTGACAGATCATTCTTCAAATGGCAACCAGATGGATGGACTCCATCGAAAGTTTTGACTCTTCCCCGAAATACGATTTGAGTCTTTGTCCATTGACCTTGAAGTTCCGATCGGAGTGTACATCTTTCACTTCGACGACACCGTGTGGAAATACCTTGGTTACCTTGAAAGGGCCCGACAATCTTGACTTTAGTTTTCCGGGAAACAACTTCAATCTTGAGTTGAATAGGAGAACTAGTTCTCCTTTTTGGAATTCCTTGAATTTGATTTTTTTGTCATGCCATTTCTTGGTTTTTTCCTTATATATTTTGGCATTCTCATAAGCAAAATTCTGGAATTCCTCTAACTCGTGAAGTTGAAGAATTCTCGCCTCTCCCGCCTTGCCTGAGTCAAAGTTCAAGTACTTCGTCGCCCAAAATGCTCGATGTTCAAGTTCGAGAGGTAGATGACAAGCTTTACCATACATACTTTGATACGGTGACATACCCAGGGAGGTCTTAAAAGCTGTTCGGTAGGCCCAAAGTGCATCATCAAGTTTCGTTGACCAATCTTTTCGTGAGGCAGTTACTGTCTTTTCTAGGATTCGTTTAAGCTGCCTGTTGGAGACTTCAACTTGCCCACTTGTTTGTGGATGGTATGGGGTTGCCACTCTATGACGCACATTATATTTCTTTAGGAGGTATTCCATATTCCGGTTTAGAAAATGGGTGCCTTCGTCACTGATCAAGGCTCGAGGCACGCCGAAGCGGGCGAATATGTTCTTCTTAAGAAAGGTGATAACCTGTTTCGAATCATTTGTTGGAGTAGCTATTGCTTCAACCCATTTTGAGACATAATCCACCGCCACCAAAATATAAACTTTGTTATATGACGATGGGAATGGACCCATGAAATCAATACCCCACACATCGAACACTTCGACTTCTAATACAGGATTTTGCGGCATTTCATCCCGCTTTGAGATGTTACCGGTGCGCTGGCATCGATCGCATTTCTTAACATAGTTGAATGTATCTTTGAATAAAGAAGGCCAGAACAACCCCGATTGTAGAACTCTTGCTGCAGTTCGGTCACCACTGAAATGACCCCCATACTCGGAGTCGTGGCAGTGCCACATTACCTTTTCTTGTTCCTCCTCGGGCACACATCTTCGCAACAGCCCATCCACTCCTCTTTTGTACAGAAAGGGTTCATCCCATACATAGAATTTGGCATCGTGGATAAACTTCTTCCGTTGTTGGTAAGTGAACTCAGATGGGATTGTACCCCCCACCTTGAAATTAGCAAAGTCGGCAAACCAAGGTACCGTGGTAATGGCAAAGATGTGCTCATCAGGAAATTGATCTCGAATCGGTCTGGTGTCCTCATTCTCCTCAACCTTCTCCAATCGAGATAGGTGGTCAGCCACAGTGTTCTCTGACCCCCTTTTTATCCCGGATCTCAATGTCAAATTCTTGTAGTAATAGGATCCATCTAAGCAACCGTGGTTTTGATTCCTGCTTAGTAAACAAATACCTCAAGGCAGCATGATCAGTGTAAACAATAACTTTCGATCCTAATAAATAAGACCGAAATTTATCAAAAGCATAGACTACAGCTAATAATTCTTTTTCAGTTGTAGCATAATTGTGTTGTGCCTGATTTAAAACATGACTAGCATAGTAGATCACATGCAACATCTTGTCTTTTCTTTGTCCCAGAACTGCCCCAATAGCACTGTCACTTGCATCACACATGATTTCAAAAGGTAGTGACCAGTCAGGTGCAGTGATGATGGGGGCAGTTATCAGCTGGTTTTTCAAATTGTTAAAAGCATGCAAACAATCCTCATTGAATTCGAAAGGTGTGTCTTTCGCAAGTAAGTTTGTAAGTGGTTTTGCAATTTTTGAAAAATCTTTTATAAACCTTCTATAAAATCCAGCATGGCCTAAAAAGCTTCTAATGCCTTTCTCGTTGGTAGGGGGGAAGTTTTTCAATCACTTCAACTTTGGCCTTGTCTACCTCGATCCCCTTGTGGGAGATTCGGTGGCCTAAAACAATTCCCTCCCTTACCATAAAATGGCATTTCTCCCAATTTAGGACCAAGTTGGATTTTTCACACCTTTCTAATACAAGAGATAGATTAATCAAACAGTTATCAAAGGATGAGCCAAATACAGAAAAGTCGTCCATGAATACCTCAATATGTTTCTCAATCATATCAGAAAATATGGACATCATGCACCTTTGAAATGTGGCTGGCGCATTACATAATCCAAATGGCATTCTTCGATAAGCAAATACCCCATACGGACATGTAAATGCAGTTTTCTCTTGATCCCCGGGTGCTACAGCTATCTGATTGTACCCTGAATAGCCGTCTAGGAAGCAGTAATACTCATGTCCGGCTAACCGCTCAAGCATCTGATCAATGAAAGGGAGCGGGAAATGATCCTTCCTCGTGGCACTGTTCAATCTCATGTAATCAATACACACTCTCCAGCCTGTAACCGTCCGAGTAGGAATTAACTCGTTCTTTTCATTTGTGATGACAGTCGTTCCGCCCTTTTTTGGTACCACTTGGACGGGACTCACACAAGAGCTATCTGAAATTGGGTATATGAGCCCGGCTTCTAGTAACTTTACCACCTCTTTCCTGATTACTTCTTTCATTACCGGATTCAATCTCCTTTGGGGTTGTACTACCGGTTTGTGATTGTCTTCCATGAGGATTTTGTGCATACAAAAAGTCGGACTTATTCCCTTCAAGTCATCAATGGACCAACCGATAGCACCCTTGTGCTTCCGCAGAATTCTCAACAACTTTTCTTCTTGTAACTCGCTTAAGCTTGCACTGATTATGGCTGGATTTTTTTCTTCTTCACCCAGGAATACATATTTCAAATGAAGAGGCAGCTGCTTGAGTTCAATCAGTGGTGTCTTTTTCTCAGCGGATTTGTCTTCATTCCCTTTCAAGTCCTCCCACCTAGT
>NC_021162.2:21741472-21761840 GCF_000331145.2 Cicer arietinum | reverse complement strand
ATCCCTAAAAACAGTAAAAATCTGCGTTTTATGGTTGCTGGTGCGCGTCGCGCGCCCCAGGCGCGGAAAAACGCGCTCCAGGCGCGCGTTGGCAGAGTCAAATCCTGAGAAATGCGCTCCAAGCGCTCCAGGACGCGCTCCAGGCGCATTTCATCTACTGTCTGATGTATTTTGCATTTTTCTCATCTTTGGCGTCTGAATTTGGTCTCGGTGTCTTCATGAAAGTTGTAAATATGGATCTTAGCTTTCATTAGCACGTGGAGTGACACTAATTGGACATCTAGAACTCCAGATATGGCTGAAATACTCCACATATGTCATGTTGATTTTTCATCAAAATTCAGCACTGCACTAAAATAAAACGCAATGTAAAATTACGACAAATTCCTACTTAATCAACGGAATAAAAACAAAAAACATTTTATTAACTCAAAGAACAAAAATCAACAAAATGTATTAAATAAATCCTTAATTTAACTGATGATTGAGGATAAATAAGACTAAAACAGTGGGAAAATATGCATATGATGAAGAGTCATCAAGTAGATTGTAAGAAATCCTATCAAGGTTGATAGGTGACTTGATTGAACTCCTTTTTGGGTGGAAAGGTTTTAACTTTGTAATAGATCAAGGTTGATCTGAACTAGGTGTTGTAAAACCAAGAAGGTTCTTTGTTTTAAACACTTAGTGGGAAATCTTACGGTTGTGAGGACTGGATGTAACCAAGGTTGGGTGAACCAGGATATATCGTTGTGTGGTATCTCTTCCCTTATCTATTTACTTTCAGTTTGATTGATTATCAAGTTAAATACCTAAATTGAATTACTGATTTTAACTAACCAAGAACGTTCTCTGTTTTCTAGTTAAAACCAAGAACGTTCTTCGTTTTCTGTTTTCACAACCAAGATCAATCTTGAGTTATTTTCTTAAGTTTTTAATAGGAATTTTTAAAAGGTGCATTTACAATTCAAAACCCCCCTTCCTTGTAAATCGACATTGTTACTTCAAAAAACTCCCCCTCAATTGATGCAATAAGTGAATTTGGCAGAAAATTAAAAACATGCATATAATTTGAACATAAGCAGTTTTCCATTAATTCATTTCAAAGATACAAAATGTCAAATTTGCAACAACATATATAGAAGTTCCTAATTACAAAAAGGACTTCTACAAACATAATAAAAACTAACTTAATTATCCCCCTTTCTCATACAAAAAGGAAGTAGCAAAAGATCCTATTTAGCAAGCGATGGAGAATACCCTTCAGAAGATGAAGATTTTTTAGGGCCAGGGATCGGCTGAGGAGTGGAAGAAAGATTAATGAAGGGAGGGTTCAACCTAGTTTGGGAGCAAGTTGATCTGTCATCCAAGTGTGTAATATAGTGGTTTCCTGATCCTGCTGAGTCTGACATGCCATAATGGTTTGAAGGGTAACCATGATTTCAGTGTTTGATGGTTCAGCCTTGGGAGGAGGAGTAGGGGGATGAATGGAGGTAAGAGGAGTGGTAGCAACGATTGTGGTCGAGTGAATAAGTGAAATGCAAATAGATGCAAGAGTGGCAAAAGAGGTAGCCATTGGGGGTAAGGGATCAGAAGATGATTGTTGGTTTAGGAATGGGCCAGGAGTGTCTGGAAAGAATAAAAGCTGACTAATTCCAAAAATGGAGGAACTGGTTTTTTGTGGGGAAATGAAAAGAGGAGACATGTGCTGACATGATGGTTAGGAATTAATGTACACAAGTCATGTGTACGAGAATAGAGTATTTGTGCGTAAGAGAGGAAGTCTATGGAGGATATAGGTGATGGTTGAGGAAAAACGGAGAAAGTAGGAGAATTGATAAAATCTTCTGGAGAACATTCTCGGATTGGCGGATAACATTCTTGAGCAGGTTCAACCATTGCTTATGTTGATTGTTCAGATGATTGGTGTGGTGAGTTGGGGCTGGTGCAGTAGTAACTCTTCTACTTGCTGAGCGTTTTCTTTTAAGAATTTTTGGTGGAAAGGTGGGAGTGGGAATAGTTTTGGAGGAGGTTTTCTTCATGTGAGAGATGTTTTTGGAAGAAAACTTGGAGATTTTAAGGAGGTTTTCTCATTTGTGAAAGGGATTTGGAAGTGCCTAAAGATTTGGGTGAAGATCATCCCATAAAAGTCTGTGTTCTTTTTGTAATATTTGGTGGCAGCAGATATCATGTGGTGAATGATGATGTGTGGAAGGTTTAGACGTTTGCAGATATGGTAGATGATCAAGGCATCATTGTTAGATACATACTCATGACTTCCACAGTAGGGAAATATGGCATGTTGGCCAATGCTCTTGAAAACCTTTGGAATGGGTTTAAGATAAGTTGAAAGGTAGCGAGTGGACCCTTCTTGGAACAAATAAGAGATCACCTCTGTCTGTTTTAAGTTTAGAGCATCATACCATTTGCTTCCAAAAATGGCAGGCCCTTCTGTTAGAAGGTCAAGAATGGAGGCCAGAGTGTTAGGTGTCAGCCTGATTTTAATCCCTTTGATTTTGGAAACGATGAGGGATTTGTAAGGAAATGTGTTGGCTTGACAATAAAAGCCCTAACCACATCTGGATAAAAAACATTCAAATGTATGCAAAAATGAAGTTTATCCCAAGGCATTAGTGTGATGTTTGACTGCATTTCCATCCACAATCAGGTTGTCCAAGACAAAACTCTTCCAACTCTAATGGGGCGCTGAGCCCATTTCTCTTTGAAGAGTTTTGAGATTTTGGAGGGGATGAGATGAATACTTTGAAGTTTGGATGGAGGAGAACATTGTGGCGAAGAATCTGGGATTGGGGACGGGGAATGTTCTGGAGTGGGAGAACGTTTTGTTTTTGGTGAGGGAGAGGGTTCATGGGCTAGTGAACGTTCTTGAACTGGAGAACTTTCTAGGTTTGGTGAGGGAGATGGTTCACGGGCTGGAGAACGTTGTGTGTTTGGTGAAGGAGAAGGTTCACGAGCTGGGGAACGTTCTTGAACTGGAGAACATTTTGGAGAGGGGGGTTCAACATTTCTCAATGTCAGTTTAGAGGCAGTTGTTTTCCTTCTCTATGGGTTTCTAAGATTATTTTTTACTAGGAATTGAGATAGTGTGATGGTGGTTTTTATTTTCAAGGATCGTGGTTTGGTTTGGTGATTTTAGGAGAAGGCTGAGATGGTTTTGTGAAGATCATTCCAAGATTGTTCTTGCTATTTCTTGTAGTGTTCTATTCTTTCGTTCAACAACTCCATTTTGTTGTGGAGTTCTTGCACATGATAGATTATGAGAAATGTAAGTTCATCAAAGAAGGATTTAAAAGAAACATTTATGAATTCTCCTCCATGATCACTTCTTACAGAAATAATATTGGATTCCTTTTTATTTTGTACCTTTTTGCAAAAAAAAAAAATTAATGCATCGAATGCATCATCTTTCTGTTTTAAAAATAATACCCCATGTTATCTTGAAAAATCGTCAACAATAATGAAATCATATTTCATTCCACCTAGATTTGTTGTTTTGATTGGCCCAAAAAGATCCATGTAAAGTAATGCAAGAGTTCTATTTGTAGTTACAAAATCTTTTGAATGAATACTACTCTTGACTTGCTTTCCTTTTGTGCAAGCTTCACACATTTCATCTTTATCAAAATTGAGTTTGGGCAATCCTCTAACAAGATCTAGCTTTGAAATCCTCTCCGTTCCGAAAACAGTTTGGAGAACGTTCTCCTTTCTGCAGATTTTTCAAAACAGGTTCAACTTTATTTGAGGAACGATATTTCCCTTTAAAATTTTTTTTGCTTTTAATATTTTCATCTCTTTTCTTAAAGTAGCAATTAAATTTCAGATGTCCAAGTTTTTTACAATATGAGCATTTGGTTTTACATTTTTCTTCCTTTCTTTCTGGAACAAAAAGTTTTTTATACATTTTTGTTTTTTGAGATTGATTAAAACTAAGACCAGCTTTATCAAGGATTCCTACTTGAGATCCCATGATTTTTTGAAATGTTTCAGTGGCTTTAGCAAAATTTGACAAATCCTTTTTAAGAAGTTTATTGTCAGTTTTAAGGAGAACGTTCTCCGTTTTAGCTGCAGAGCGTTCTTGACATTTTTGACTTTCTAAACTTTGTTGTTGTATTTCTTTTAGTTCTTGAATGATATTGTTGAAGATATTATTCATAGCCTGAGATTTTTCTTTTTCTTCTTTCTCCTTATGAAAATGTTCTTTTAAAGAACTATATTTTTGAATAAGAAGGTTTGAATCGTTTAGCAATTATCAAATTCTTTTCCCACTTTTGTACATAAATAACAATGTTCAGAATTTATTACCTCATCTTCTTCTGTATTTTTCCATCAAGCATATGTTGGCTTCCTCACCTTCTTCTGTATCTGATTCTACTGAATCATCCCACGTGGCCATCATTGATTTCTTTTTGAAAGGAAATCATTTTTGTGGCTTTTTATTTAAGGGAGATCCTGCTTTTGAATGTCCTAATTTATTACATCCAAAGCATGTGCCTTGACTCTTGTCCACTTATGTTTGGGATTTTGGTTTTGAAATCCCTTTTTAATTTGGTCTCTTCTTTTCATCATTCTCTGTATCTTTCTGGTGAGAAGAGCAATTTCTTCATCAACATCTTCTTGTCTAGTTTCTTCTAGTTCCTCCTTTGTTTGTATTGTTACACTTTCTTGATATGCCTTTAGAGCTATTGCCTTTCCTTTCTTGACTGGTTTGTCTTCTTGCAACAATACTTCATGTGCTCTTAAGGTTCCAATTAGTTCTTCCAGGGGAAGTGCTTCAAGGTTCTTGGCCTGACTTATAGCTGTTACCATTGGTCTCCATATGATTGGAAGACACCTCATGATTTTTCTTATTCTATCTTGTATTGAGTAAGCTTTGCCAAGAGAACGCATTTCATTCACTATTGTTGTGAATCTTGAGTTCATTTCATCAATAGTTTCTCCTTCTTGCATTTCGAACAGTTCGAATTTTCTTATGCCAATGTCTATTCTTGTTTCTTTGACATGGCTTGTTCCTTCATGACGAGTTTATAGTGTATCCCATACTTCTTTAGCAGTTGTACATTCATCAACTCTTTCACTTTCTTTCCTACTCAAAGCACATGATAAGAATAACTTAGCTTTAGAGTTTAGGAGTACCTTAGTTTTATCGTCAGCTGTCCAATATGCTTCTTTCTTTGCAGCAAAGGTTGAATCATTTTGATTAACTCTTGGTATGAAATGAAATCTCCATCTGTAATGATGCGCCACATTCCTATATCTTGAGATTTCATAAACAGCTTCATCTTATTCTTCCAGTAGTAAAAATCAGATCCATCAAAGTAAAATGGTCTATTTGAAGATCCTCCTTCAATAATGTATTTTACTCTGATACCAATTGAAGAAGCAATGTCGATTTACAAGGAATGGGGTTTGAATTGTAAATATCTCTATTTGAAAATTTCCAAAAAATACTTAAAAATTCAACTCAAGAATGACATTGATTTAAGAAAACTGAAAACAGATAACGTTATTGGTTAGTTTAAAATCCGAAATTCAGTTTACGTTTTTAACTCAAGTGATTAATTAGACTTGATAAATAAAGAGATAAGAGAAAAAAATACCACACACGGATGTATCCTGGTTCACCCAACTTGGGTTACGTCCAATCCTCACAATTATGAGATTTTCCACTAAGTGTTCAAAATAAAGAACCTTCTTGGTTTTACAACACCTAGCTCAAATCAATCTTGATCTGTTACAAACTTCAATCCTTTCCACCCAGAAAGAGATTTAATCAGTTCACCTATCAACCTTGATAGGATTTCTTACAATCTACCCAAACTACACTAAACTCTTATAGTTTGAATTTTACAATAATAAAGAGATTGTTTTGATAGAATCTGAGATGTCTCAACTCTTGTTTGAGATTGGATTCTTTAAAGAATTAAGTACAATTATAATCGAGTAATGAAAAGTGATTAGATTGATTCTTCTTTGAATGATGAAAGAGTTTCAAATATGTGAATGTGAGTGATTTTGCAAGACTTGTTAGCACTTGAAATTCTGCAGTTTCCCTAAGCATTGGCCTTCCTTTTATAGGCTTTTCAGAGCAATTAATAATGGTCAAAAGAGCTATTGGTAGTGCCCTATCAGCTTTGACTAAAAACCAATATATATGAATAAATATATTTCAGTCTTTGAAGACTTTTTGAACTCTGTTTGACTGAACTGATTTCTTCGTTCTTAGTCAGTTTTATCATGTGTTTAATGATCATTTATACTTTAGATATATTTGTTGATGTCATTGCTTTGATCTGGAGTTTTGATTATGTCAAAAACAGCTTGGAGAACGATGATGAACTTCTGCAGAATGTTTAATGAAAATTCTGGAGATTGATGATCAATCTGGAGTCCTATTCTTTGAACTTGATGGAGATTGATAATCAATCTGGTGGTTTAGTCTTGATTATTTTGGATCTCTTCCTAATTAATCTAGACGTCTTGTTCTTTTCAAGATAGTTTATCTTACTTGACAGTTTAAGCTGGAGAAAGTTCAGATATGTCTGGTCTTGCTAATTTGGGATATT
Source organism: Cicer arietinum (assembly GCF_000331145.2). Classification (NCBI taxonomy): domain Eukaryota; kingdom Viridiplantae; phylum Streptophyta; class Magnoliopsida; order Fabales; family Fabaceae; genus Cicer; species Cicer arietinum. Next base: position 21,755,256 of record NC_021162.2, on the reverse strand, counting down.
CTCTCTTTGTGATTCAAGTAGTTTCTTCGAATCTTATTATCTCAGTTTGTTCCTTGCCAGGTGCTGATCATATTGATATAAAATTCATATCCTAAAACATCCTTTAACTAGTGGATATTGATTGATCTTGGAGTATTTATGATCAGTCTTGGTCTTGGAGAACATTCTCCGTTTTCACATATTTTGTCCAAAATGTTCTCATTTCTTATCTGTTCAGTTTTTATCTTTTATTGTTGATTTTTTGGTTTTGCTTGAGTCCTATCTTTGAATTAATCCACTCAAAAGAACAAGTTAAATTAACATAACATTTAGAATCATAATTAACATCCTTAATTAACCTTTGTTTATTTTCATCAAAACTTAAATTGAGAGTTTGTCTTAACAAATTCTTCATTTTGATTTTGTTCGTATTTTGTTCATATTGAGTTTATAAATTATTCATATTGATACTTTTCAGATGTTGTACATAAATCTTGATCAAATCTTCTTGTAAATAATTCATATCATCTTGTGATATGTTTTGATCAAATCTTCTTCAAATCTCGACCATATCTTCCTTTCAACTTGGTCAAATATTTTCTTCAACCATAAATTTGAATCAAATCTTATTTTATATTTTCTTCAAAAACATTTGACCATATCTTCTTTTCAACTTGGTCAAAGATTTTCTTCAAAAATATGAATCTTCTTTCATACTCCATGAAGTCAAATATATTGTTCTCATGAACTACTTTTGTTAACATCAAAACTCTAAGTATAAAACCAAATTGGTTCCAACAAAAAAGTGCATTTCTAAATGGGTATATAAGTGAAGAAGTCTATGTTAAGCAACACCCAGGTTTTGAAAGTTCTGAATTTCCAAATCATGTATTTAAACTTAGGAAATCATAGTATGGTCTAAAGCAAAACACCTAGGGTATGGTATGATAGACTAAGTAACTTCTTGCTTAAAAATAATTTTGAAAGAGAACAAGTAGACAACAACTTATTTAGAAAATCAATTGGAGATAACACTCTCATCGTTCAAATTTATGATGATAACATTATTTTTTTATCTACTAATGACACCATTTGTCAAGAATTTGCTAAATTGATGCAACTTGAATTTCAAATGAGTATGATAGGAGAACTTAAGTTCTTCTTAGGGATACAAATTCAACAAAGTCAAAAAGGCATATACATTCATCAAACCAAATATACAAAAGAGCTTATCAAGAAGTTTAAAATGAATTATTGAAAACCCATGGCTACACCAATGCATCCTACATGTTCACTTGAAAAGAATGAATCATGCCAAAAGGTTGACCATAAAACATATAGAGGAATGATTAGATCATTGCTTTACTGATAAGACCGCAAGTGCACGATGTTATCGCATAATAAAAATTATCGTTTCCACAAGGACTTTGTTATGAGTACTAGTGTCTCTTTACTATGAGAATTAGCTAAAAAGTAAATGTTCATAATGATTTTTTTGTTTAAAATTCACAATAAAAATAAAGCCTTGAGAATGTAGTTTTTCACAATGATGGATACAATAAAATTAACCTTCTTTAAGTTATGGGTGTTAAACTCTTAAAAATAAGATAAATAATTATAACTAATGCCTTCTTATAGAACAAAAGTGTATTTTAAACTAATAACCAACCTATTTTCATGATTGATGTATTAGTAAAATCCTTTAAGAGAAGATATCTTTCATGATTTCAAGAGAACTAAAATCTATTTCATGATTTGATTCTCTTGTCCAATCTTAGGGGTCATATATCAACTCTATCTTTCGGTATATTATTTGATATCTAAATATGAATGTGATTCTTACTAAGATTGGATTAAATGATCAACACCTATGACAAAAAGAAATAGAAATTGTTAGAGATCCAACGTTGGAAATCCTACAATCTCAAGATAAGGAGTATCTACTCACATATGATCATAGTAGAATCAAGGCTTAAATATACAAACATTGAAAATATAAAATAACAGAATAAAATAACAAAGCAAAAATAGAAAACTGAATATTATTGAAACTAGAAAATTTATAAGAGAAATTCAAGAACAAAAGAAAGAGTAACAAGAGATTGTGAGTAGGAATATGTGTCTAAAATGGAGTATTTTCGCCCTTTTTATAGCCTAAGTGTCTTCATGAGCTTTAATTACAAGAAAATTTGTCCAGAATTTGCTAAATGAATGCAGCTTGAATTTCAAATAAGTATGATAGAATAACTTAAGTTCTTCTTAGGGATACAAATTAAGCAAAGTAAACAAGGCATATACATTCATCAAACCAAATATACAAAAGAGCTTCTCAAGAAGTTTAAAATAAATAATTGTAAACCTATGGCTACACCAATGCACCCTACTTGTTCACTTGAAAAGAATGAATCAGGCCAAAAGGTTGACCATAAATCATATAGAGGAATGATTAGATCATTGCTTTACCTCACTGCCTTCAAAATTGATATTATGTTTAGTGTGTGTGCAAGATTTCAGGCTGATCCAAGGGAATCACATTTAACTGCTATTAAGAGGATCCTTAGATACTTAAAAGGTACTGCCAACCTTAACTTATTTTACAAGATATCTACTAAGTACAAATTAGTGGCTATTGTGATGCTGATTATGCTGGAGACAAACTTAAGAGAAAAAAACACAAGGGAAAACTACACATTTCTTGATGAAAACTTAATCTCATGGTCAAGCAATGTCAATAATAGAGACTGAATACATTTTAGTAGCTGATTGTAGTTCTCAATTGCTATGGATGAAACATCAACTAGAAGATTACAAGATTTTTGAGTGTAACATTCTCATATTTTGTGACAACACTTCTGCCATTTGCCTAACCAAGAACCAATCCTTCATTCTGTACCAAACACATAAAAATCAAATATAATTTCATTAGGGACATTGTTCAAAAAGGAGTACTAAATATCCAATCTATAGACACTAAACACCAATGGGCTGACATATTCATCAAACCACTAGTTGAAGATAGATTTGACTTCATTAGAAAAAATCTAAATCTTACCTTTATACCTGAATGATGTTGTGTCAAGCTTAGAGTAGTTTAGATTCATACTAGGACCACTTTTATGTTATGTTGATTCTATTAAAAAAAGGGCAAATATATAAATATATAAAATTCACTTTAAATATTTTTGTCTGATGACAAATAGGGGAGAAAGATATTTAAGAACAATAATGTGGGGATATAATAAAAAAAAATACATACCGTAAAATGTACCATTAGTTTTGTAATTTTTCTTGAACTTTGCCTTCTTTTTAAACCAAAAATAAGAGGTAACAATAAAATAAATAATTTTGAATCACTTTTTTTTTTCTTAACTAATAAATTGATTATTATTTTTTATGAATCAAAAACTTATTTTTAAATCCAACAAAAATACGTCATTTCATAAAAAAAAAATTCATTTCAATGTTTATAACTATAACCGTTATACTTTCTTTCTATTCATTTCAATAAAGTTTGTTATTTTTGATGTCATTATTTATCTTTATCCTATAATATCTTTAATTATTTATTATCTTATATCATAAATTTTAATCTCTGTAATAAATAACTAAAGATATTATTGACAGATTAATAATTAATATTTCATTGAATTTTAAAAATTTCAATTAAATAGAATTAAAATTTTCTTGCAAATGTGATAGCTACAACAATTTTCTACATTTTTTGAAAAATATTCATTCATTATTGTTAGCAATAACCAATTAAGAAAATTTTAAATGTTATTTCGCTAACACTTTTAATGAATTTTATTTAGTTATTGTAATTTTTCAAATAATACTAAATATTTAAATAATTTTTTATTACTTCATTTGACTATTAATCGGCGGTATTGATATATGTTCACTTACCACATGTATAATAGAAATACTTATGTCTAAATTGTCATTAAAAATAATTAAATTATACTTTTAGTCCATTAAGTTATTTTTAAATTTCATTTTATTCTCTTAAATTTTATTTATTTTATTTTGGTTCTTTATATCATAAAAACTGGACATTTTAATTCTTTAAATTATTTTCATTCTCTTTAATCTATTAAGTCATTTTAAGTTACAAAAGTCAATCAATTTAATCTCTTAAATTATAATGTTAGACAATATATTAAAAATAACAAAAGTGTATTATATTTACAACCTAAGAAAACAAAATATTTAATGTTTACAATTTAATAGAACAAAAATTATTTGATGAATCAAAGATATAATATTTATAATTCAAGAAAACAAAATTAAATAAATAAAAATATTTATAACTTAAATCACTAAAATAAACCTAAAAATAACTTAATGAATAAAAAATACAATTTAATTTGAAAAATTGTGAATAAATTATTCGGATATAATTAAAATCAACCATGTATATTCCCATTAATTATATATATTCTTTAAGAGTACTCCATATATTTTACCTTCAAATCTTAGATTCTAGTAAAACAAAGTTAAAGAGTCTGATTTTAATTGGTTGTAATTCACCAACATTTTTGAAATACGACATAAAATTTACCATATTATTATTACCGTCTTACATTATTGGAGAAGCCGCGTAATGCGCGCCACCAACATGACCCGTTTGTCTGAATCGGGTCGAACATTGACCCGTGTTGTCTGAATAGTACGCGTGTCGAAAACAAAGTACGACAAAAGCTAATAAAGAACCGAGCATAGGAGAGAGAGAGAGAGATTAAATAAAGAACACTTGAGATCCGGCTCAACAGGAAGCTGAGCTTAGCTCAATTTTATTTGTGTGAGAATGAGGTATGGCGGTGGAAGAAGGAGGCGAATGTTGTTACAACCGTTTCTTGTTTTGTGTGCCACGGTGACAGGTGTGGGATTATTGATAATGGCGTTGAGGCCGTTGGATCCACCACCCATAATGGTTAATTATGTAAGAAATTCCGAGGTCGTAGAGTTTAATAGCTCTAGTTTGGATGTGTTTCATAACTCCAGTTTGGATAATAGCTCCGGTTTGGATGTCGGTGGTGGGCCGATCGAAGAGAAAACGTGTGCGACGGTGGAAGAGATGGGGAAGGATTTTGAAAGTGGTGTTGTTGGGAAAGAAACGCTGAAAGTTAGGAGAATTATCGAGGAGCATTTCGTTTTGAATGGTAGTTACTTGCTTTGTTTGGTTTTAGATTCACTCATTCTCTCTGTTTTTTTTTTTTTTTTTTTTTTTTTTTAGTTAAAGGTTAGGGATTTGGATAATAGCTCCGGTTTGGATGTCGGTGGTGGGCCGATCGAAGAGAAAACGTGTGCGACGGTGGAAGAGATGGGGAAGGATTTTGAAAGTGGTGTTGTTGGGAAAGAAACGCTGAAAGTTAGGAGAATTATCGAGGAGCATTTCGTTTTGAATGGTAGTTACTTGCTTTGTTTGGTTTTAGATTCACTCATTCTCTCTGTTTTTTTTTTTTTTTTTTTTTATATATAGTTAAAGGTTAGAGATTAGTGTTTATGTTAATTTCCCAGATCTTAATACTCTTTCGGCATCTTAGCTCACCAACGAGCTAGCTATGCACGACTCTGGTTTCTGCTCTTTGATTTTTTGTTTTTCTTTTTAAATTAGAGAAGAGAAAATTATTATTAATAACGGTGGTACTAAGAACCATTTTTACGATGGTCTCGTTCCAGATTTAAACTATATCCTTAGAAGTTACAATGTCACGCTATTAACCATTAAGCGGACATAGCTGAACAAAACGTGAGCTTGTTAATGTTGTCGTGTTCAAGTGTTTTGATTTTTGGTTTTTCATATTCAAGATGTGAAGTTTATAAGCGTTGCATATAAGAATATTTTAAGTTAACTTGACACATAGAAACCAGTAATAATTTAAGTAAATGGAAGTGACGGTAAGTAATCACCACATCCATCAGGAAACACCTTCAATCTGAAGTGTTCATAGCTTTCCATTAATTGTATATATTTGAGAAATCCAAGTCATTAGTGTGCAATTCTTTGGCGAGATTCAAGGCATGAAATGTGTGAATAGGAATCATGTGCTTCTGAAAAAAAATGATATTGAATCAGAACATGATATGATTGATGACATTAGATTTTTTTGTTTCAGGTGCTTCAAGAGTCAGGGATTTGCCCCCTGACCAGTTCTGTAAACATGGATTTGTTCTTGGAAAGACTGCCGAGGCGGGGTTTGGCAATGAAATGTACAAGCTCTTATCGGCTGCAGCGCTGAGTATAATGTTAAACCGGTCCTTGATCATTGGCCAAACCAGGCATATTGGTTCTTTCCCAAGCCTTTCTTTTTTCATTTTTAAGAACTTTTGCACCTTTTTTTATGATGCCTGAAATCATAACTCATAGTTCCATATAGATTTTAGTTTGATGGTATTCCTTTATAAATAAGGGGTGCAAAATTTAGAGACTAGTAATATTTGATTTGCTCACCCTCAATTTTATTGAGATTACGATGCCAAACTTGTCTTTAGAGAATGAGCATCTGCTTCTTACGGCTCTCACATATATTCGTTTTAACTTTTTACATATTCCTCAGTGTTGTTTTCCAGTTAGTATTGTCAAATAGCGGCGGCTATAGTACTGTAGCATAGCGGAATTTTAACAAACTGCTATTGTTCTGCGATTTAATAGCAGTGTTATTTTCCATTTAGTATAAATTGTTTGTCAAACAGCAGCTATAACACTGTAGCGTAGCAGCATTTTGAATAAACTACTATTTTCTGCGATTGACAACACTGGTTCCAAAAACATTTTGCAACATTGAAATAGGAATTGATTTTCATGAGATTGAAAGTTTAGGGAACCTACTGCAGTTTGCCGTTGATAGATTACCATCTTGCTTTGGACATAGAATTATCTGCATACTTTACTATTAGGACATAGATTTATTTGTTTATCTTTCCATTGTCTCATTGTCGTCTTGGTTCTGTATTTCAGAAGCAGATATCCTTTCGAGGATTACATTTCATATTCCAGCTTTACCTTTACCATGAAAGAAATAAAGCATCTTTGGAGACTAAATGGTTGTGAAACCAATTATGGGAGGCAACTTGTTATGAGGACAGATGATTTTGAAAAGCCGACTCAAACAAATGTTCTATGTAGCAATTGGAAGGAGTGGAAACAACCTATCATTTGGTAAAGTGACATGGTTTTTCTACGTATTAATTATCAGGGTCCGTTTGTTACAACATTTTTTAGAAAATAATAATTTTTTCTATAAAAATAATCACTTTTAAGATTTTTCATCCATATGTTACAATATTTTAAAAAAATTTAAATTTGAAAAGAATCTAAGAGCTAATTCAAATGGGAAGCAGTTTTGAGTAGCTTCTCATAAAAACATTTTGGAGAGATACTTCTTTTAAAAAGTGATTTTCAGTATGATTAACAAATACATAAAAGCTTATGATTTTGTTTGAAAACTCTAAAACATATTCTTTAAATTATGGAATACCAAAATCACTTTTTTATAATGACTTTGAATCTTATGTCTTAGGTTTCAAGGAACTAATGATGCTATGGCAGCTCAATTTTTCTTAAAGAATATACACTCTCAGATGAGGGTTGCTGCCTTTGATTTATTTGGTGACCCAGAAGTTCTTCGATCGCAGCCGAATGTATTTGGGGAGCTCATGAGAGTTCTCATATCCCCTTCAAAAGACGTCGAGGCAGCGGTCAATTGGGTTATTGGTGGTGGGGAGAATCCTGATATCTCGTTGCATATGCGAATGCTTATGAAAAGGTAATATAAGTACTCAATAGTTAATACTTTCATTTGATGGGAATTAGCATGCTTCCTGTAACCAGTAGATCATCCACATATAGACAAATAAGAATAAATTATTTGTTGTTCTTACATTTCACATAGACTCCAAACTCTACTGAGCACTTTGAAAAGCCCTGCTGCTGCAAAAAGGCATTAATTCATTTGTTCTAGCCCTAGGTGCTTGCTTCAAACCATACAAAGCTCTCTTCAGTTTATGCACTTTATGCTGTCTTCTTCTATTGTTTCCCCTATCACCCCAACTTTTTCCAAAGTTTCAAACTTCTATATTATTGTGTTTATTTTTTCATCATTTCAACGTTCATTGGTTTATTTCATCCTGTAATTATAGGAATTGCACATGATTTATTTCATTTGATAATTGTTTATTTTATATTTATTTATTATTTTATAAATTACTAATATTTTAACATTTTTATTAGTCAAATAATTTGATTATATTTGAAGGGAATTTGATTATATGGTTTAGGGTATTAAAATAAAAGTTTAATTAATTAGCCTACATTAATTAAAATAGTCAAAATAATCTAATTATTTCAATTAGATCTTATTAAAATAAAACTTTGAATTTGATGGAAGGTTTTTTAAATTGTGGGTACTTTAGTATTTTTGAAAATAACCAACACTTCTTTCTCTTCTAATTCTTATCTCTTTCTTTTAAACCAATCAATACCTCAAATTTATCATATTTCTCATCTATTTCTCTATTCTCACACTCTCTCTCATCTATTTCTCTCTTCACTATTTCTTCTCACAACCAAACATAGTGTAAGAACACACCAAGTCCCACATGGACTAACACTTAGACTAGCATACACACTAACAGTGATAACTAACTTCCTTTAACAAAATCAACAATCTATTTAAATTACACTATATATCCAATAAAGTCTGGCTGATTGAAGTTCGATGGCCTTATTGGATATGATAACACTATATATCATATATATCCAATAAATCACATAATAAGGTACACTATATTCGATGGCATTAGCATATGATAACACTATCATGCAAATAGCATTTTTTCAGAAATTGGAGGAGAACAAATTTTTTAATAATTAAGTGACACTAATAATCATTTTACAATTATTTGCGTGGGGATTTAAACTTCGTCCCTTGAGATTATAATGCCAAACTCTTACCAATGAGCTGACACCTCATGGACATGCAAATAACATTATAAAGCAAAGAGTATGAAAGGAAAAGCCAAGTCACAACCAGTGTGTTTGGGTTGGTCTTTATGCTACCAACACTAGAAAATTGAAAACACGATTTTAGATGATTTCATGTTGTTTTGAATTATAGTATGCCGTCCTTACCTGTACCTTATTATGTGATGTGTTTAAATCATTGATGCTATTTGTGTTTTTTTTTCTTCTGAAGGCCCATAAGACCTTTGCAGGCTGCATTGCGTTGCATCAGAAAAGCCATAGAGAGTCAAAACCTAATATCAAGACCAAAGATTGTTGTGGTGTCAGATACACCTTCCCTTATTAAAAGTATTGTACCAAACATAAGTGAATTCGCAGAGGTAATTTTTCAATTCATCTTGGCTTATGATTCACATGCACATGTTGGTGTATGAATCTTTCTTGAGATTCATACGTATGCCACTCTTAATGCATAAAAAATATTTTTACTAGCAACAATTTATAAATTACTTATTTGGAACTAGGACTAGAAATCTGCTGTAATATATAATTTTGTTCATTATCTAGTTTTCTATTTCTAGCTTTTTAAGAAAAAAGGTTTAATTACACTTTTTGCTTTCTCGATTTTCACTAATTCGCATAATTGATCTCTATTTTAAAATCGTTTTGGTTCCTCACTCAAATTTTTTAACTAAAAAAATAGTGATTTGACCTATTTTAAATTATGTGGCATACGATGTCATGATATAGAACCATTAGCGACCTTAATTATTTATGTTGGTAATTAAATTACAAAAAATGAATAATTTCAAAAATTGAGTTTTTAAAGAGTTTTATTGCAATTTCATGGGTATTAATTATTCAGTATCATCGTACTATGTCACATTGTTTAAAATATGTCACATCACTATTTTTTAGTTAAAAAATTTGAGTGAGGACTAAAACTGTTGGATTTCAAAATAAATCAATTTTGCGAATTGTTAAAAATAGGAGGATCAAAACTACAATTAAACCTAATAAAAATTACTTGTCTTTGATTCTTATATGTATGCTCTTTGAGCAGGTTCTCCATTTTGATTATGAAAAGTTCAAAGGAAAAATGTATGAAGGTTCGCCCAAGTTAGATTTCAGAGTGAAGGATTGGGGTCCGGCACCCAGATGGGTTGCTTTTGTAGATTTTTTTCTTGCATCGCGCGCTAGATATGCCGTTGTTTCCGGAGCTCATAGGCGTGTTGGAACTACCTATGCTCAGTTAATGGCTGCACTGGCTGCAGCACACAATCTAGGTACTTTGCACTGCCTTTGTCCCTCAGTGTTGTTGTTTCTTTCTGTTATTCGTCATAGTTGCATGGAAATTGCTGTTTAGTACGAAAGAAAACATCATGCTTTTTCACAAAATTATTGTGACTGTTTAATTTTGTTAGATCAGCTTTTACTTGTTTCTGAATTTTTGTCTCTCTTGTACCTTGATTGCTTAGTTTCTCAAGCCTTGTATCTGTTGTAACGAATATAGTTTAAATTTCTTCGGAGACAAAATGTATCTATCTATTTGAATTGAAGCTTATATTATATTTAGACACTTTTTTACCTTTCAAAATTGACTTATAGTTAGTTAAGGACATGTAGTACTTGTATATGAAGCGTCGACACCTTTGGGATTAGGCATGTCTCTGTGTCCAACATATGTCAGTGTTTGTCACTTATACGACACATGTGCGACTACTCAAACAAGTGTCCCAATTTTTGTTGTTGCTTTGACACACTTTAGACACTCATCACACACATCTCTAACACATTAGATGTGTCCAAACAATAATGATCAATAAAGTGTTAAAGACATTAAATTTTGATTTAAACATTTTTAGTAGTAGTCTAGTAGATGGATAAATAAAGGTGAAAGACTATCGTATCTTGTTTTAGATTTTTTTTTTCAATTTCTTGTAACTGCTCAATTTAGATAAAGACGCATAAATTTTATAAATAATGTTCATATTAATTTGTCTCACAAAATTGTTTCAAAAGAACGTAGAGTGTTGGAAAGAGAGTTAAAAGAGTGTTGCTAGCACTATTCTGCATTAAATAGCATGCATAATGTCTATTCAAACATACTCCTGAAGCATCTGAAATTTTTCTTCAGGGGACAACTCTTCTGGTTCAAGTTTCTCATTCTTCACCAGTTTCCAGAGCAATTTACTAACAGACGGATTAAAGAATCAAATTGGTTGGGGACATGTGTGGAACAGATATGCTGGACCATTGAGTTGTCATAATCAAAGCAATCAATGTGCATTCACTCCACTTCTTCCACCAGCTTGGTGGGATGGAATTTGGCAATCACCAATTCCACGTGATATTAAACGTCTTTATGCCTATGGAGTTCAACTATCTGGTCTTGGCAATGTAGATACTGATTCACTTCAAAATTATTGTAATTCAAGGAAAACTGTTGTCAGAACTGTCACATTCAATTTGTAGCGTTTGGAAGTGTGAATGTGTGATATTTCACTGTATTATTTTTGGTATAACCTAATAATTTTTTATTCTAGAATTTGTTGCACCATTCTTTTCCCCATCCCCATTCATGCTAGTTCAATTTTTTAAAAAGCAAGGCTAATTTTCGGAATTTTTCCAAATTCTAGGATCCGTTAGTGAAAAAAATTCAATTTGGTAATAAAAAACGGGACTAATAATGCTACCGAAACTTTCAATAATTTATTTTTATTTTTTTATGTATTTTGAGTAAATATTGGGAGTTACGAGCAACTATGATTTGAATGGTTTAGTAAATCGATTAGTTAGTAGATAATATTGTTGAAATAACTGATTAGATTAGATGCAGGATAAAAATTAGCATCCTCACTTCAAAGATAACTTGAGAGGATAATATTAGTGCATGAACTAAATTTTAAAAATGATCACAATTCAACCTTTGTTCTCGTGACATTCATTTTTACTACAAATTTATCTATTTAAATTTTGTTGTGTTCTATTTAAATTTTTATAGAAATAATTTTAATTATAAATATAATATGCGGGTCGGTCTGAAAGTCCATAATTCATAAAGGATTGGGTTCAAACACTAATTTTGTAGTATGTATTTAATTTGGACTTTTTAACCTAACTTAAAAAATCCGTTACAAGGATGGACTAGCCCGACAAAGGCCGGGTAGCCTGATTTGGCACCTCTATCTGAAATAGACTTAGTATTTCGATAGATGTTAAAATTAAGTTTATATAGTTAGATCGTTAAATGGTTTATGAGCCTTTGTTGATTCTCTAATTCTCAACATTCACAAATGTGCTTGAATGTGAAAAAGTAACATAAAAATCATGTTTACGATGTATAACTTTAGTTGCATGATTGAAAAATATTGACACACTTTAAAATGCATTAAAAATATTTCCTAATTGATTTTTATTTTAGTAAATCATCTCACATATGTTTGTGAATCTATTTTTAGAGGTCCTGAACTGATTCCTAATTTTTCACACCTTGTGAAAAAGTCTGGTAGTTGTTCTCAACCGAAAATAACTACTAGAAATTTCAAGACACAAAATTTCAATAGAATAAAAGTAGCTATCGGAAATTTAGGCACAAAATTTTCGGTAGAATATATAGTGTACTAGAAATTTTATTTGTAAAATTTCCGGTAAACAATATATATTACCGAAAATTTTGTGTCTTGAAATTTTTGGTAATGTTAATTTGTGTACCAGATTTTTGGAGAAGCAATTTAGTTACCGAAAATTTAGGTGAGGGGTAAGATTTTAGAGTAAATGTTTTTTTTTTTTTATTTTTATCTTTGATTGAATGAGAATGAAATGGACAAAATTGATTTTTTTTACATTTTGAGGGGTATAAGTCTAATTGTGGGGTACAAATCTAATTTTCTTGAATTAGTTACTAAGTGTTTATTGATTGTTGTAATTGCAAGTTTCCTAGAATTAGAGTTGTCAAAATGTGCTGGACCGCTTGAATTAAAATAGGGAATTTTGATCATGTACCCCAATTTTACCTATACTTCTACAATATTTTAAAAATATCAAATTTATCCTTAATTTGGTTTACGATTTTACCAACTCAAATTCACTTTTTTTTTATCATTCAAAGATTTCCGGACCAAACAATTCAAGTTTTCAATTACGTAAAAGATTTATGAATTTTTTTTATAAGATTTCCGATACAAAAGATTAACTAGAAAACTTTATAAAAAAATTATGGTATAAAAGGTTTGTACCAAAAAACTTTAAAAGATATTTTCAGTACAAAAAGTTGAAAAGGTATGTACCGGAAACTTTTAAAAAAAAATCTGGTATAAAAGATTGAAAATGTATACAAAAGGTTTGTATTGAAAAATTTTAAAAAAGTTTTTCGGTAGAGAAGGTTGAAGAAGTGTGTACTAGAAACCTTTAAAAATGTTTTTTGGTATAAAATGTTGAAAATATTTTTAAAAAAAATTATAAAAACTTCTGAAAAATTTGTGGTTTCAAGTTTTCTGATAACTACTGGAAAACTTAAAACAAATATTTCGGTAATGAGTTGTGTTTTAAAAATGTTGAAAATTTTTTTTTCGATAGTTTTAAAAAACTTCAAATAAGTTTTACTGGAAATCTTGAAAATAATTTTTTCAGAAAATACATTTGTACTAGTAAAATAAAAAAATTGATACTCACTTGTGTATCGAAAAACTGAAATAATATGGTAGTGAAAAATAATAAATTTTAATATTTATAATAAAACAAAGACATCATTTCATCATTTTTGTGGAGATAGGAGTATAATCACTACGCCAAAAATGACATTTAACAGCGCCCATTTTACAGCGCTTGCTAAACACAA
>NC_021162.2:21740729-21740972 GCF_000331145.2 Cicer arietinum | reverse complement strand
TGTTACCACAACCAGAAGAACCATATGAAGTTTATTGTGATGCTTCTTTACAAGGGTTGGGTTATGTACTTATGCAAAACAAACAAGTGGTAGCATATGCTTCAAGACAGTTGAAGGTGCATGAGAAACATTATCCCACGCATGACATGGAGTTGGCTGCAATAGTTTTTGCACTAAAAATTTGGAGGCACTATCTGTATGGGTGCAATTTTGATGTATACAGTGACCATAAAAGTTTGAAAT
>NC_021162.2:21730451-21736460 GCF_000331145.2 Cicer arietinum | reverse complement strand
GAATGTGTATTCGAATACAAGCTTCAAAATTCAAATAAAACTGAACGTTAAAAGGATGTGTATTCGACTACACACAAGCTGTAGTCGAATACACCTGAAAACAATGCAATTTTTCAATTCTGAAATGGTTCTGGATCATTGCATTTCTTCATCAAACCTCTTGGATCAATGACCACAAATATGAAGAGATGTTTATGGAGTATAAATACACCATAAATTCAGATCAAACATAACCAATCCTAGAACCAAACCTTGAACAAACTTTCTAAAATGTTTTGATTTTTTTCAAAGTTTCACTTTTATATTTCAAGTACAGATTTGCTCTCATAAGGAAAACTGTCCATTTACTCTCAGATGTGTACCATTAAGTGTCGGTGAAGGATGGAAAATTAGTGTTCGTTGTGGGACACACAATCATGAATTACTTGATACTGTAACCGGTCATTCCTATTTGGGGCGTTTAAACGAAGAAGAGAGGAAATTTGTCAATGATATGACAAAGTATAAGCTTGCACCCAGATTCATTCTAAATGCTTTGAAAGTGAGAAATGAAACCAATGTCACTATTCCCAGTCAAATATATAAAGCAAGGAGTACTTATCGATCATCATTGAGAGGTCCGTACACAGAAATGCAGCATCTGTTGAAGTTAATACAACAAGAAAATTATGTGCATTGGACAAGAAGACGGGAAAATTCTGATATTTTGAGAGATATTTTTTGGACGCATCCTGACTGTATAAAGTTGTTAAACACATTTCATTTTGTTTTGATATGTGATAGCACATACAAAACAAACAGATATTGGTTACCATTACTTGAAATAGTCGGTGTCACTTATACTAGTTTGACATTTTCAGTTGGGTTTGCTTATTTGGAAAAAGAGCGACAAGATAACTTCATCTGGGCATTTGAAAAGGTACAAATGTTGTTCAAATCTGAGTCTTTGATTTCTAAAGTTATTGTGACTGATAGATATCTTGCCATGATGAATGTGATTAGTGTTGTATTTCCTACTTCAATACATTTGCTATGTCGTTTTCATATTGAAAAAAATGTTGGGGCAAAATGCAAACAATATGTCAAAAAGGATAGACAAGAAGAAGTAATGGATTTATGGAAAAAGATTGTCTATTCGACTAGTGTGGAAGAGTATGATCATCATTTGCAACAATTTGAGCTATTGTGTGCCGATATTATTCTTTTTGTTGATTATGTGAAAGATTCATGGTTAACACCTTACAAAGAAAGGTTTGTCAACGTTTGGACCAATAGAGTGATGCATTTGGGGAACACAACATCTAACAGGTATTTTTAAAATATGAATTGTGTTGTTTTAGCAAACATGATTTACTAGTTTATGTGATTTGTTTTAATTTGTGTTATTTAATTTATTTGTAGAGTTGAGTCTGCTCATTGGAGATTGAAAAACATGCTTCAAACTAGTTTTGGTGATTTGTGTAAAAGTTGGGATGCAGTGAATATGATGTTGAAGAACCAAATATGTATCATTCAATCTTCTTTTCAGAAAACCATCAAGGATGTTGAGCACGGGTATAATTCACAATTTTTTCAAAATCTACATCACTGTGTATCAAGAAAATGTATGAAATTAATTGATAAACAGTTGGAAAGGGTGAAGATTGTAGGTACTAACAAAACAGAATGTGGTTGTTCAATTAGAACAACTCATGGATTACCATGTGCTTGTGAGTTGGCTAAGTTGCAAATATATGGTAATGTTATCCCTTTAGATAGCATTTATGATTTTTGGAAACAGTTAAGCATTGCACATGAATTAGAGGATGAAGAATCTTTATCAGATTATGACTTTTCTGAAGAGTTGGAAGCAATGAAAGCGTACATGAAGAAACACGATATTATAAGTCAAAGGATATTCAAGGCAAAGGTGCGTGAAGTTGTATTTCCACATACCACATCAATACTTGCACCACCAGAGAAAGTGAGAACCAAAGGAGCTGGTAAAAAGAAAAAAGAATTTGATACTCCTCGTGATCCTTCATATTGGGAGTATGTTGATGCCTCTCAAGAATCTGCAAAGGCAAGGCAACCATCTCAATCATCTCAACGTTCTGCAAGGCAACAATCTCAATCATCTCAACATTCTTTTAAGACACAATTTCCTACTTATATACGTCCGTATATTGAGGACATAGTAGATGTTGTGGCTGATGGAAATTGTGGGTTTCGTGCAATTGCAGCATTGCTAGGTTGGACCGAAGAATCTTGGGCTTTAGTTCGATCACAATTGGATAAAGAGATTGGTCTACATAAAGATGTTTATTCTAATGTTTTTGATGACAATGTTGAATCAGTGCGGAACTCATTGAAAATATCAAAATTGGGTGCTCAAGGAAAAGAT
This sequence comes from Cicer arietinum, assembly GCF_000331145.2. Lineage (NCBI taxonomy): Eukaryota > Viridiplantae > Streptophyta > Magnoliopsida > Fabales > Fabaceae > Cicer > Cicer arietinum. The sequence goes on along the minus strand of NC_021162.2, from coordinate 21,734,077 downwards.
AAGTGGATGTCTTTACCAGACTTGGGTTACGTGATAGCAACACTATATAATGTCATATTGGTGTCGTTGTCTCGTAATCTGAATATGACATTTTTCCCGCTAAACAAATCACCATCGAAAGAGACCTTTGTTCACTCATTAATAGCAATTGGATTTGTTAACGAGAATCATTGGGTACAGGTAAAATTAATGCTTAATGTTGTTTATTAAATTAATGTTAAAAAATTTATTATTCAGATAAATTAATTTGTAACCTTTTTTTTATTCAGATCAAATTGAAGTCTGATTGTCCTTTGCCACATACGTCACAAAAATGGAAAGACTTTTGTAGTGACACAGCAAAGGGTTGGGAAGTAGCTTATGCAACACATATGAAGCATTGGGAACGCATTGATCCATCATTTATCAGATCATCTTGTATTTCATTAAATGAAGATTAGAATATGTTGTGTATCACTGTTTATGGATTATTATAATATCTTGTTTTATCATTTTCAGTATCTTTTATTATGAATTAACTTAAAATAAATGCGAATTTACATAACACATAACACAATCACTAAACATATCACATAATCCCAAAATATCTCAAATTACAGTACATAACACAAAATATATCAAATTACTAAACATCGTACATAAGACATAACTCACTTAAAATCTCATGAATTTCACTAAACGGCTCTACCAAGTTAATGCCTCTACGTACAAGCTCAGCTGTTCTACGATCTCGGTCAGACGATGACGGACCAGCATGTGCAGCAGATGATGTACCCACATGTGCAGCAGATGATGGATGGTGAGATGGATGCTCAGAGGATGTACCCGCATGTGCAGTAGACCGAGGAATGATCAGAGGATGTGACACAGACATGTACCATGGATAATAGTCCTCAGTGACCTCTCCAGGAAAACTCGCAACATGATATAGCCTCCGAAACACCGATACAGATGACTGCATAGTAGTCTGCCACACCCAATTTATACTGGCGTGCCTGGGAGGAACATCAGGCGGGATGCACTGAATACGACCAAATTGTCGAAGACATCGTTTCGACAAATATGGGACTGAGACTCCACCACATCGAAGATAACCAGAGAACATCGAAATATCTTCAAACGGATGATTAGCTCGATCATCATCATATGGTGTAAACACTACATCCTCAAGCAACAAAGCATCAAGTCTTTGCTGATAGTTCACTAATCCACCTTCAACAGCATGTTTTGCAATCCACCTACATGCTCTTGGAAGATGTGCAGGAACCGCACCTCTATCGCCCCGCTTACAGATCCTAGGGAATTGTTCGTAAATCCAGCACTGCAACATAAGTAACATAATACAACTTAATTTAAATACATAAGTAAAATAATACAACTTAATATATAAAATAATTAAATAAATGGATATACCTGTAAAAGGATCATGTAACCTCCCAACTGTCGAGTGTCGTGGACAACCCCATCTCCCATGTTATCATAAAGGAAAACCAATGCCGCGGCAGCCCACGAATAGTGTCGACAACGATCTAAATCAATAAATAAACTACTGTATTTCGCCTCCACACGCGTATGCGTTTTATTGGCAAAAATTGTGCTGCCAACTAAATGCAATAGATACGTTCTAGCCGCACACTCAAACTGGTTAGTTTGAATGAGACGACTATATAAGTCACGCAACCACTGCAATCTATATTGGGCACATTTATTAAAATTAATCTCAGCTAGAGATTCCTCCCAAGTTGCACCTAAGTACTCATGTGCAGCTCTCGCAGCATTATTAGTGTTCATATTCACAGGTGCATCAAAAAATTTACCATTGGGTGATATGTGAAGGAGAGTCACGACGTCGTCTAAAGTAATAGTCACCTCTCCAAATGGCAAATGAAATGAGCTGGTGTCCCTGTGCCATCTTTCAACAAATGCGGAGATCAGACCAGCATCAACCATAGTGAGGTAGGCCGAAGACAGAGGTAGCAGCCCAGATTCCCGAATCCAATGCTCTACAGGATGTGGCACAGGAACTTCTTCAACTTCAATCCATGAGTAATGACTTTTAACGGTCCACGATCCTGAGAGTAATTACAAAGTAATTAATTAATTAAATAACATTAAACAAATAATTGAATAAATAAATTTAAATAAACAATTAATTAAATAAATAATTCAATAAATATATTTAAATAAACAATTACTTAAATCAACTTAAACAACTAATTGAATAAATAAATTTAAACAAACAACAAATTAAATAAACTTAATTAAATAACCTTAAACAAATATTTGAATAAAATAAATTTAAATCAACTTAAACAAATATTTGAATAAATAAATTTAAATAAATTTAACTAAACAATTAATTATATATAAATTTAACTAAACAATTAATTATATATAAATTTAACTAAACAATTAATTATATATAAATTTAACTAAACAATTAATTATATATAAATTTAACTAAACAATTAATTATATATAAATTTAACTAAACAATTAATTATATATAAATTTAACTAAACAATTAATTATATATAAATTTAACTAAACAATTAATTAAATAAACTTAATTTAATAATTAAATATATAAATTTAAATAAACAATTAAATATATAATTGAATAAATATATTTCAATAAACACTTGAATTAAATAGACTTAAAATGCCTCAAATTGAAATATACCTCTCCTTCCCATAGCCGCCGAGCCACGTGGTGCTCATATTGTGTCAACACATGTCTCAACATCGGTCCTCCGGGGAATCCAGCATCATCAGCATGTTCCATCTGAGGCTCAGGGACATCCTCCTCCAACTGAGGCTCAGGGACATCCTCCTCCATCTGAGGCTCAGGGACATCCTCCTCCATCTGAGGCTCACGGACACCCTCCTCCATCTGAGGCTCAGGGACATCATCATGGATGTCTTGCCTTCGACGGCGATGCCTAATTTGACGATTTGCTTCGTTTCGTCGTCTATTTGATGTTGTTGGTGGAATTCTCTCTACACCATCACCACCTCTATCACCACCTATAATGTTGCGAATAATTTGGCCGAAGGCACCTCTCATCCTAGGCACTGCAACATATAAATATATAAATATTAAAAAGAATTATAAACAATAAAAAATCAATGTAACAATATATAAATAATGTTTCCCATTTAGTTTCAAAAAAATTATAAATAATATATAAAAATATGTTTCGAAACTTTGAAGGAATCCAAACTTTCGAAATGCATTTCGAAACATTCCCAAGACCTTCGAAACTTTCCCTCAACTTCGAACATTTGCCAGGCCTTTCGAAAGTTTCACTGCCCTTGCATTTCGAATCTTTCTACATTCAAGAAACTTTCGAAAGTTTCTTGTGTTTCGAATCTTCCAAATCTTCGTGGGATGCATTTCGAAAGTTTCAAAAAAATGCAAAGTTTCAAAAATGAACTTACTTTTGCGTTTCAAATCTTTCAGATATTCGAGGGATGGGTTGAATCAAAATCGAATATTTGAAATTTTCGAATGATTTGGTGAAAAATGTGGGTAACATTTTTTTTTGGGTTTTTATTGATGAGATGGAGGATAAAATAGTCTTTTAATCATGACTGGGGGGGGGGGGGGGGGGGGGGGAGAAGGG
>NC_021162.2:21721408-21730425 GCF_000331145.2 Cicer arietinum | reverse complement strand
TGGGGGGGTGCCTGGTACAAAACTCTTGAAAGTTTCTTGTCTAACTCTCTAATATTCTCAAATATATAAAATAATTATTTGAATTGTTTAATTTAGATGTACAAATTTAGAGATTAAAAATGAAACTTTTTATGAAAATTTTACATCATACCCTACAATTATACTTTTATCTAACAAATCCTTCAAAAATCTAAATTTATTCTTGACTATTTTTTTAAAAAATATTAACAAATTCTCCTATTTCACAATTTTAATGATATTCTAAAAGCCTCAATTAAAATTTTTAAAAATCCGAATAAAGTTTAAATAACTATATTTAAAGTTTTTTAACATATAAATGTGTTGAGAAAATTTAATTTTAAGATTTTTACGATATAAATGTTTTATGAAAAATTTAAATTTAAAATTTAAATTTAAATTTTCTAAAATAAAATTATATTTTGAAATAAACATTTAAGTATGTTATGCTAAACTACTTTTAAAGTTTTTTTATGTTATACTAAAAGTTTCATTTAAGTATTTTCTAATCTCATTATTTATCCAATATTTTTATCAAAAATGCATTCAAGATGGAAAATAAATTTACATAATTAATAAAAAATTATGGACAATTCTTCCAATACTTGATAATTACCGACTTATTTCTAATTGTAATAAAGTTAAGTAAACCTCATGCAATAATAAATTTTTATTTTTAGTAAAAAGCATTACTGTTGTATATGTTTTTCAATTAAAATATTTGTTCATCTATCACTATCTCTCCCAAATTAGTGCTAATGGGACAAAATCGACGATTCTCACTCAAATTATCGTGATATGCAACGGATAATGGTGGGACAGGTGATGCGGGCCTACAATTGGTAATGGTGGATGGAGTTTATAGAAAAATTTACCCTATACTCTAGGTTAGTATTTATATTTCTATACACATTAATTTATTTTTTTTAAAAATAACTTCCTTTTTGGAAAATTTTGAGAAAGTTTTCATTATGTATCGAAAATTTTTAAAAAAACTTTTTCGAGATTAATTTATTTATCGAAAAACTTTAAAAAAAATTATGTAATTTTTTGTTACTGAAAAATTTAAAATTTTTTTTTTAAAATATATGTTGTATACTGAAAAACTTTTGAATTTTTCAGTAAAATTAAATTTTTTACAAATTTTAAAATTTATATGAATAGAAAAAAATCATTTCCTTAAATTTGTGGGAGTAAAGATTAAATATAAAGGTATTAGGTAAAATTTTCTAGTTGTTATGGGTGAATCTGAAGGTACAAAAAGCAGTGGTGCCTTGTGTCGGTGAAGCAGTTCGTTTGAGCCAAAACCAAGCCAGTCAGTCCTCTTGGTGGGTCAATGCATGGAGCTTGGTAGAGCAGTTTGAAGGGTGATGATTTGGAGGTGAGTAATGAGACTTCTCCATTTCGAAACCGGTTTCATGAAGGGCGAGGCACAGATGAAATTTTGCAAAGTACCTATAAACTTCTTAAATAAACTAAAACATTCATTTGAACTTGAATTTAAAGTTCCATTACAAAATTATTATTTAAATCTAACTCAATTTCAATAACTTTACAAAATTAATTTATTTTATATAAATAATTAAGACTGAAAATAAATCAAATCAACTCGAAAATAATTTGAGATTTAATTTGATAATGAACTTGTTGAACTTGATTAATAAATTAAATCAATTAAATTTAACTTAAAAATTAAAATTATATATTAAACTTGTTTGGTTCATAGAATAGCTCGAAATAAATATAAGTTGCATATTTAACTAGAATGGTTTTTTTTTAAGTGAGATTGAAAAAAATATTTATCAACCTGTTAGATTAAAATAGATAATTCAGATTAAAAGATTTGTGTTAAATAATACATGTTTTTCTTCCTAAATCTATCAATCTCTCATTCACCATTTCATCTTCTTCGGTCCAACTTCATCCACCATGCCTTGATAAATATCTCCCCTGACTATCATGAGTGGTTTCTCACCTTGCCCCAAACCAAACCACCCAGAAAACTACATTCCATTAAAACTACGAGCTGTTCTTGGTTGGTTTTTTTAGAAAACTGTTGGATTTTGAGTTTCAAAACTATTTAAAAATCACAATTTATGCCACTGAGAGTATTACTGGGTTGAGTCACGGACTAGGTCGCTCTCTTTAAGACGTTTCGAGGCACTGCCCAAAATTGTGCAAGGCAGACTATCAACCACGAAGTCTCTAGGATAAAACAACTCAGATACTCTGTATCGGAGTTCTACTGGACTGTAGAAAACCGTTCTAGAATTACACCCTCCATATGGCAGTTAAAGCCACTCTTAATATGACAATTAAAGTCACTTTCAATATGGTACTATGACCATTCATAACTACGGCATAATAACCGCTCAAAAAGACAAAAAATGAATGGACTACGACATAATATCCGCTCTAAAAACAAAGTGACTACGACATAGCAACCGCTCTATAAAAACAAAAGGACTACGACATAACAACCGCTCAAAAAAAAAAAACCAATGGGACTGCGGCATAATAACCGCTCTAAAACCGAAGGGACAGAAAGAAAGAGGAGAAGTGGCTCGAAAAATAGGCGAGCAGAATGTAAGAGGGAGAAAAGAGAAAGTTGGGAAAGGCATCCAACTTTGGTGTACTTTTCACAATAGCTTGAAACTCATTATATAGTGATGGAAGCAAAGTCACATATGTTTTCTAAACAATGTGGGACTTTAGTATGTATAGAATTGAAACTACACAAAATATGATAGTTTTTCAAAGTGGGATTTCAAAAAATATTATTTCCAATGTGGGACTTGAATTTTAAAAAACATGTTTCTTTCCACTTAAATTTACAAAAAATATTTCTTTCCAATGTGGGACTTCAACACATTTTTAAATTCACACTATAACATACTTATGTTCCAACAATCCCCCACTTGAATTTAAAAAAAAAGTTTCTTAAAATAGCATCAAATGCTTCTATAAGATCGTGCATAAACAAAGGTGTCTCTCGACTTGAACCTTTGCATAGTACGTAAGATTCAGATTCAACAAGAGTGACTCGTAGTCTTGAACTCTATCTTTGACATCAAACCCACACACAACCTTTTCATAGGGTGTATTCTCAAAAGCATGTGCATTAATGGCCCTGCACGTGTATCCCAGTATAGTGAACGCTCTAGGAATTCTGCCTCGAAATTCCATAGGAAGCGGCCCCACTTCCACATTCACATAGGTGAGTCTATCAAGAGTACTCCTGTAGCTAGGTACTCCCTCCACATAGAGTATAGATCTCATTAAGAGTTACTATTACCTCATCTTATCATCGCTTCAGAAATCATGTTTCTCTAATTTATAATAACATGTTCATCTCATATCACTTCACGACTTGTTATTACCCATTGAACCTAATTCTTGGGATCTCCAGTCTTTTAGGTCGGGTTACCATCATGAGTGACTCTATAGGAATTAGTTTCATCCTTTAGGATGTATTTATGACTTTCCCTGTAGCTAATCCTTTCGTCAAAGGATTTGCTAAATTCTCATCAGTGCATACATGATCCACTATAACAACTCATTTAGAAAATAACTTTCTAACAGTGTTGTGCTTACGACGAATTTGTCGTCTCTTATCGTTGTAATAACGATTCTCAATCTTCGCAATAGCCGCAATAATATTGCAGTGGATCAACACATCTATCATAGGTTTTTTCCCATATAGGAATCTCAACTAGCAAACATCTCAATCAACTTGCTTCTTCACTAGTAGTAGCTAGTGCTATTATTTCAGACTCCATAGTGGACTGAGCCAATATCGTATGTTCTTCGATTTCCAAGATACAACACCATTCACTATATTAAAATATAGTTATCGATTGCTTTGGAGTCATCTGATAAGACGTTCCAATCAACAACATTGTATCCTTCAAGGACTATAGGAAATCTTTGATAGTGTAATCTGAGACTCATGGTCCTTTTCAGGTATCTCATGATTCTTTCCATAGCGTGCCAATGCTCCATACTAGGTCTACTGGTAAACCTGCACACCAATCCCATGGTGTAGGCAATGTCGGGTCTAGTACAATCAGTGGCATATTTGAGGCTGCCAATGATGCTCGCATATTTAGTTGTATAACACCTTCACCAGTGTTCTTGAAAAGTTTCAAACTTGGATCATATGGTGTGCAAGCAGGTTTACAATCAAAGTAATTATATTTCTTTAGGATATTTTCAACAGAGTGAAATTGATCCAAAGAAATTCCCTTTTCTGACCTAGTAATCTTGATTCCAAGGATTACATTTGCTTCTCTGAGGTCTTTCATATCAAAGTTGTTACACAACAATGATTTCAAAATATTTACAGCATGAATGTTTGAATCAAATATGAGTATCTCGTCTACATAGAGACATATGATAGTGCAAATGCCATTTTCAAATTTGTAGTAAATACATTTGTCACTTTCATTCACTTTAAACTCATTCGATATAATAAAGTTATCAAACTTTTCATGTCATTTCTTTGGAGCTCATTTAAGACCATACATGAATTTATCTAACATACATACCCTGTATTCTTGTCCTTGAATTACAAAACCTTTAGCTTGTTCCATAATGGATTTCTTCTTCCGAATCACCTTTTAAAAAAGTTGTTTTAACATCCATTTGGTGTATCACCAGGTTAAGAATAGTTGCTAGTGATATAAATATTCAAATGGATGTTATTCTAGTGAACGGTGGAAAAGTGCCGAATAAATATATATTTTCTCTTTGTCTAAAACCGTTGACTACAAGGTGTGCCTTGTATTTATCAACAGATCCATCGGGTTTTACTTTCTTTTCCAATATTCATTTACAACCTATTGATTTGAAACCAGGATGCAAGTCTACTAAGTGTCAGGTTCGGTTAGACTCTAGAGAATCCATTTCATCGTTTATAGCTTCTTGCCATAGATCTGCATCCAATGATGACAGAGCTTCTTTAAGATTTGCAGGTTCCTCTTCTAAATTATAAGCCATATATTCTAGTCCATAATCTATAGCAACTCTTACTCTCTTACTCCTTCGAGTTTCTGTTTCATCTTGTTTGTTGCTTTCAATGCTTCTTGTCACATGAACTTGACTAGGTTCGCTGCCGTTCGCTGCCCCCACTATTTCAAAGGAACTTGACTAGGTTCGCTGCCCCCACTATTTCTCGATTTAAAAGGGGATTTATTTTCATAGAAGTCAACTTCATTTGACTTTATGATCACTTTTACATTTAGGTCATAAAACCTATATGCTTTGTTCTTTACCGCATACCCAATGAATTCTCATTCATATGCTCTACTGGCGAGTTTAACTCGCTCAGGATCGGGATTCTGACATAAGCCAGACCACCCCATGTTTGAAAATAAGACAAGTTTAATTGTCTTTTCTTCACTATCTCATAAGGAGATGTTTTGTTTTTAGATTTAAGAACTCTATTCAAAACATAACAAATAAACAATATATTTTCTTCACACCAATGAGATGTAGTACTAGAGTTAAACATACTAGCAACAACTAGTTCAATAAGAGTTCTATTCCCTTTTTTTTTTTCAAATTTACCATTCACTTCAAGTAATTATGGTGTAGTTGTTTCATGTATAATTCCAGACAATTTATAAAACTCATTAAATAAAATAGATCATACTTGGAATCTCTTAATCTTTATACTAAATTGATTTTCAATTTCAGCTGTAAAGATCCTTAACATGCCAAGCGTTTCACTTTTATTTTTCATTTCTTGGTAACGTCTCATCAAGTTCACATATATCAAAGTGTAATAAATCTAAAGACTCAGATTCTCTAACTACATATTTATGTGAACTCTTCGTTATTTTAGAGTGACTATAAGATCACATTTTTCAAAATCATTTAAATAACTTTAGAATTAAAACTAAGTTACTTAATTTTGAAATCAGATGTGTTCACACCACATAGTCTAGCATGTCAAAATTAAAATCACACAACATGTAAGTATAAAGAGACATTTTATTGATTTCAACATTCAAACAAAAGAGACATATTAAATTTCAGTATTTAATTTAAATATGCCATGAATGACGTACCTTAATAGCTGATCTCAGGAATTATCTTCTGAATTTCACGGGAGTGTGCCTTCACCTCCACGAATCTGTCAGCCTCCATGTGCCTCCACGGATCTGTCAGCCTCCATGTATCTGTCATCGGACATCTGATACTCTCTGATACTCTAGGTAGCAGTCACAACTTACTTATTCAGAATATCTCAAGCATATCTCGCACTTATTGCTAGAACTGTAATAGTTATACAGATCATCAACAAATCGATTAAGAATATAATTCTTATCATTATTCTCTCATGGGTTAATTCTCCAACTGTTTTATCCTTTTCTATTTGCTTCAAACTGAAACAGTTTATCAAAATCAGAGGCAACATATCCAAATCCAGTAATCTCTTCGGTTGACACGGCAGATCAAAACGTCTTAAAATTGTTGAATTTTGAGTTTCAAAACTATTTAAAAATCACAATTTATGCCACCGAGAGTATTACTGAGTTGAGTCACGGACTAGGTCGCTCTCTTTAAGACGTTTCGAGGCGCTGCCCACAATTGTGCAAGGCAGACTATCAACCACGAAGTCTCCAGGATAAAACAGCCCAAATACTCTGTATCGGAGTTCTACTGCACTGTAGAAAACCGTTCTAGAATTACACCCTCTATATGGCAGTTAAAGCCACTCTCAATATGACAATTAAAGTCGCTCTCAATATGGTATTATGACCATTCATAACTACGACATAATAACCGCTCAAAAAGACAAAAAATGAATGGACTACGGCATAATGTCCGCTCTAAAAACAAAGTGACTACGTCATAGCAACCGCTCTAAAAACAAAAGGACTACGGCATAACAACCGTTCAAAAAAAAAAAACCAAAGGGACTGCGGCATAATAACCGCTCTAAAATCGAAGGGACTGCGACATAATAACCGCTCTAAAGCTGAAGGGACTACGAAGGGACAAAAAGAAAGGGGAGAAGTGACTCAAAAATTAGGCGAGCAGAATATAAGAGGGAGAAAAGAGAAAGTTGGGAAAAGCATCCAACTTTGGTGTACTTTTCACAATAGCTTGAAACTCATTATATAGTGATGGAAGCAAAATCACATATGTTTTCTAAACAATGTGGGACTTTAGTATGTATAGAATTGAAACTACACAAAATATGATAGTTTTTCAAAGTGAGATTTCAAAAAATATTCTTTCCAATGTGGGACTTGAATTTTAAAAAACATGTTTCTTTCCACTTAAATTTACAAAAAATATTTCTTTCCAATGTGGGACTTCAACACATTTTTAAATTCACACTATAACATACTTATGTTCCAACAAAAACCAAATTATATTCATTTTAAAACTAATATATGGATTTAGAGTTATAACCAAATTTATTATTTGATTTAAAATCGGTTATAAAACCAATTGTAAAATTGGTTATGGTTAAATAACCGGTTTATAATTAAGCAACCGATTTTGAAAATTTTAATTTTAAAATCGATTTCTTTTTTATAATCGGTTAAAATTTGATTATTTTTTAAAAAAATATTTATTTATAGTTTTAAAATTAGTTATTTAAAAAAATCGATTTTTTTGATAAATTTATTTAAAAAAATTCTCACCAAATTTTTCGATATAAAATTTGTTTGAGAAAAACAAAGTTTTTTTATTTTTATTTTTTCCGATATTTTTTTTAAGAAATAAAATCTCAAAATTAAGAAAATATTGGTAGTGGATAAAAACCGAATAAAAATCAAATATAAATATAAAACATAAGTAGTTATCCAACCGATTTATAAATAAATTAAATTATAATCATATAATTTTAATCGAATATTTAAAATAAATATATATATGATTTTAGATTTGAACCTCATCACCGAATTTTTTTACGCAAACCTAATTAAAACCTACGAAAAACCAAATGACCTCTGCCATGGACACGTGATTTATAATTCTTTCAGTTTCATATTCTTTTGTTTCAATCCCATCACTATAAACCATTAAGAGATAATGACCTGTGTTTGAAACACGTGTACAGTTCTCATTGTTAAAATCGATACCTTCTCGCTCGTTTTGCATCTCGGGTAAATTAATCTCGTGTTGGCGTAGCATAGTGATGAAGGATGCACCGCCACCTCAACAATGGAATCTCTGTTGCCATTGATCCAGCTTCGTGGGTGAAGGCGGATTGGAGAAAATGAAAGAATGAATGAGAGATTGATAAATTATAGAGAGTGACGTGTGTTATTTAAAATAAAACTTTTAATCTGAATCATTTATTTTAATCTAATAGTTAATTAGTGTTTTTCTTATTCTAATATAAGAAAGCCATTCTCATTAGATATAATATATAATTAATTTTATATAGTTTTATTTTTGTATGAAATTAATTTCATTTAAGATTTGTTAAAAACAAATTATTGAACACATTGTAAATATCATTTTAAAACGAAATAAAATATCATTTAAAAAACTAATATTAAGAAATTCTTAAAAAGTCATACAATTTCACTGTTTATTAAAAAAATCAAATTCAATCTTTACTATTGCGTTTGTTGTTAAAATCAACTTCTTTTTGTGATAATAATATTTTGAAATAAAACTTGTGTTAATTAAAAATTATAAAATAAAGTATATATTTCTTTGTAGACTTTCTTTCTTTCTTCTTTTCTTTTATCTAAGAGGGGTGATTTATGGCTCAGATTTGATCTAAAGTCACTCATCTAGTTTTCTTCATTTTCTATTATCTAAATAAATAATTTTTATATATATTTAGTTTTTTTTTTGTTTTGTTGTAATTTCATCTTCTTAGTGTTACATTTTTTATTTCTCGTCTTGGTGTGATGTTTTGATTTCCTGTCTTGTTTCAGTGTTTGTGCAACACCCCGTTTTTGAAAGCGAGGGTATATTTTTTTTTTCAAAAGTAATTAAAAACGAACAAAGAAATAAATCAGGAA
>NC_021162.2:21708871-21720908 GCF_000331145.2 Cicer arietinum | reverse complement strand
CTGATGAATATTATTTTTAAAGCCATTTTACAGCGCTTTGGCAAACAAGCGCTGTAAAATGTCGTTTTTACACAATATATTACAGCGCTTGTGAAAAAAGCGCTGTAATAAGTAGTTAAATTCAATGAAAGCGCATGTGTTTTACAGCGCTTGTGAAAAAAGCGCTGTAATAGGTAGTTAAATTCAATGAAAGCGCATGTGTTTTACAGCGCTTGTGAAAAAAGCGCTGTAACTGATTCGCGAAAGCGCTTCCGTTTACAGCGCTTTTTTGACAAGCGCTGTAAAATCCTTATAACGTGATGCGCAAACGTTATATGACCTACTACAGCGCTTGTTTTACAGCGCTTTACATAAAAAGCGCTGTAATAGGTTCCGTTATTTTTAAAATATAATTACAACAGCGCTTGTGTTTAGAAAGCGCTGTAAAATGGGCGCTGTTAAATGTCATTTCTGGCGTAGTGTTTTAAATTATTATATAATTTTTGTTGATAACAAAAAATTAATATTTATAATAAATTAATTACTCTTAAAACCTATACCAACAAAAAAAAGTTGTCACTTAAATGTATAGCAACAGAATCAAAACCATAGGTATAATTTTTATAAATTATGGCTAAAGTATATACCAACAATGAAATATCCGTAGGTAAAATCAAATGTTTACCGCAACGGAAGTTTTTTTGTCACTATACCCTATAGCCACGGCGAAAATCCGTAGGTATTGGGAAATTATATACCACTAAACAAAATCATGTCGGTATAGGTAATTTTGGATATCCCTACGGTTTATACGTTTACCTACAGATTTTCACTGTCACTAAACGTAAAATTTCTTGTAGTGAAAGAAGGAAAATGACTGCCCCTAAACAAAAACTAAGAACTGTTGAACCCTCTTCTCTAGAACGTTCTCCGGTTCAACAATGTTCCCTAGCCCGTGAACCTTCTCCTTCACCAAACCCAGAACGTTCTCCATTTCAAGAACATTCTCCAGTTCGTGAACTCCTCCCTCACCTAACCCAAAAAGTTCTTTAGTTCAAGGACGTTATCCAACCCATGAACCCTCTCCCTCACAAAAAAAAAAAGAACATTCTCTCACTCTAGAACGTTCCCCATCCCCAACTTCATAATCTTCTCCACAACATTCTCTTCCATCTAAAAAATCCAAACTTCAACGTCCTCCTCTCATTCCTTCCAAATTCTCAAAGCTCTTCAAAGAGAAATAGGATCAATGCCCATAGGAGTTGGAAGAGTTTTTGTCTTGGACAACCTAATTGTGGATGGAAATGCAGTCAAACATCACACTGATGCTTTGGGATGGACTTCATTTTTGCAAACATCTGAATGTTTTTATCCATATGTGGTTAGGGCTTTTTATTGTCAAGCCAAAACATTTCCTGACAAATCCTTCATCGTTTCCAAAATCAATGGGATTGAAATCAAGCTGACACCTGACATTCTGGCCTCCATTCTCGACCTTCCAACAGAAGGACCTGCCATTTTTGGAAGCAAATGGTATGATGCTCTAAACTTAAAATAGACAGAGGTGCTCTAAGATTTGTTCCAAGAATGCCTCTCAACTTATCTGAAACCCCTTCCAAAGGTTTTCAACAGTATCAGCCAACATGCCATACTCCCCCAATGTGGAAGTCATGAGTATGTATCTGACAACGACACCTTGGTCATCTACCATTTTCAAAACGAAAAATGTCTTAACCTTCCACACATCATTATCCACCACATGATATATGCTGCCACCAAAGATTACAAAAAGAACAATGCCCCTTTATGGAATGATCTTCACCAAAATATTTAGGCACTTCCAAATCCCTCTCACAAATGAGAAAAATATCATTAAAATCTTCAAGTTTTCCTCAAAAAACATATCTCACATGAGGAAAACCACATCAGAAAATAATGCTCTCGCACCTTATTTCCCACCAAAATCATTAAAGAGGAAGTTCTCAGCAAGCAGAAGAGTTGTAGTTGCCCCAGCCTCAACACACCAATCACTAGAACAATCAACAAAAGCAGTGGTTGAACCTGCTCAAGAACGTTCTCCACCAATCCGAGAACATTCTCCAAAAGAGCTTATCAATCCTCAAACTTTCTCCATTTTTCCTCACCCATCAACTTTATCTTCTATAGACTTCCTCTCCTACTCACAAATAACCCATTCTTCACCACATGACTTGTGTACATTACTTCCTAACCATCATGTCAGCACCATGTCTCCTCTCTTCATTTCCCTAAAAAAAACTAGCTCCTCCATTTTTGGAATCAGTCAGTTTTTAATCTTTCTAGACACTCCTGACCCATCCATAAACCAAAAAACTATTTCTGATCCCTTACCACCAGTGGCTACCTCTTTTGCCACTGTTTCATTTATTTTCACTTCCCCTATTCCCTCGACCATAGTCGTAGCTACCACGCCTCATGCCTCCACTCATCCTATTAATCCTCCTCCCAAGGCTGAACCATCATTGAAATCATGGCTGCACTTCAAACAATTATGGCACGCCAGACTCAGCAGAATCAAGAAACCACTTTATTACGCACTTGGATCACAGAGCAATTTGCTCGCAAACTGAGGCTGAATCTTCTCCCACTCATCCCCCCATTCATCCTTCTCCCACTCCACAGTTGATCCATGACCTTGCAAAATCTTCATCTTTTGAAGGGTCTTCTCCATCGCTTGCTAAATAAGATCTTTTATTCCTTTCTTTTTGTATGATAAAGGGGGATAATTAAGTTAGTTTTTATTCTTATTGTAGAAGTCTTTTTTGTAATTAGGAACTTCTGTATATGTTGTTGCAAATATGACATTTTATATCCTTGAAATGAATTAATGGAAAACTACTTATGTTGGAATTATATGCATGTTTTTAATCTTCTTCCAAAATCACTTACTACATCAATTGAGGGGGAGCTTTTAAGCTCTTCAAAATTAAGATTAGAATCAAAATTAAAATCTAAATTAACATGCTTGTCATCATAAAAAATGGGGAATTGTTAAGACAAACTCTCAAATTAAGTTTTGATGAAAATAAATGAAGGTTAATTAAGAATACTAATTACGATTCTAAATGTTACGTTAATTTAACTTGTGATTTTGAGTGGATTAATTTAAAGATAGGACTCAAGCAAAGCAAAGGAATCAACAATAAAAGATAAAAACTAAACAGATAAGAAAGGAGAACATTCTGGACAAAATATGTAAAAATGGAGAATGTCCTTCAAGACCAAGACTGATCATCACAACCCCAAGATCAATCAATCTCCACTAGTTACAAGAAATTTTGCCTCTGAATTTTACATCTATATTATCAACACTTGGCACGAAACAAACTGATATGATCATATTCAATTAAACGAATCAAATCGCAAAGAGAGAATATCACGAATTAGCAAGATCAAACAGATCTGAACATTCTCCAGCTTAAACTGTCAAGAAAGATAAATGATCTTGAAATGTACAAGACATCCATAATGATCAAGACCGAACCTCCAGATTGATTATCAATCTCCAGAAAGTTTAAAGACTAGAACTCCAGATTGATCATCAATCTCTAGAATTTTCATTAAACATTATGCAGAAGTTCATCATCATTCTCCAAGCTGTTTTGACATAATCAAAACTCCAAATCAGATCAATGACATCAACAAATATACCTAAAGTATAAAGGATCGTTAAACACAAGAGAGATCTGATCAAGAATAAAGAAATTATTCCAGTCAACAGAGTTCAAAAAGTGTTCAATGGTTGAAATATTTTTATTCATATAAATTGGTTTTGGTCAAATCTGACAGAGCACTACCAACAGCTCTTTTGACCATTATTAATTGCTCTAAAACGTCTATAAAATGAAGGCCAAAGCTCAAAGAAATAGTTGAATTTTATGTGCCAACAAGTCTAAAAAAATCACTCACATTCACATACTTGAAACTCTCTCATTATTCAAAGAAGAATTAGTTTGATCACTTTTCATTACTCTGTTATTTTGTACTGAATTCTTTGTAAAGAATCGAATCTCAAACAAGAGTTAAGACATCTTTGATTCTATCAAAACAATCTCATCATTATTGTAAACCTTAAACTATAAGAGTTTAGTATAGGTTGGGTAGATTGTAAGAAATGCTATCAAGGCTGATAGGTGACCTGATTAATCTATATCCGAGTGGAAAGTAGTTAATTTTGTAATAGATCAAGGTTGATATGAGTTAGGTGTTGTAAAATCAAGAAGGTTCTTTGTTTTGAACACTTAGTGGAAAATCTCACAGTTGTGAGGACTAGACGTAGCTCAAGTTGGGTGAACTAGGATACATCCGTGTGTGGTATTCTTTCTCTTATCTATTTATTTATTAAGCCTAATTAATCATTTAAGTTTAAAATATAAGTTGAACTTCTAAATTTAAGCTAACCAAGAACGTTCTCTGTTTTCTAGTAAAAACCAAGAACGTTCTTCGTTTTCTATTTTCTTAACCAAGATCATTCTTGAGTTAAATTCTTAAGTTTTTTCGGGAAACTTTAAATAGGAACATTTACAATTCAAACTCTCATTCCTTGTAAATCAACATTGCTACTTCAACCTTACCAAGTATGTCCCTGCAACTAACTTGTTTATTCTCCCTTGGATTTTTAGAACATTGTTCCAGATTCTCCTAAAATACATGTAGTATTCAAAAGATAAGTTCAATATCATTTTTAAAAGACAATATTAAAAAATATTAAAGTAATAATATACTTACACATTGTTCTATCACTTGTTGAACATTTTCATTATCAACTATTATATCCTTATTCAAACGAGTCTCCTTCCACAAAATATGACGACCTAATGGTTGATCGGTTTTTGTCTCTTGAAGCTATTCGTTAAGACATAAATAAAATATAAGTTAAAAACTATAGTTTATAATCTACCATGTTGTATAAAAGTCATGTTTACTTACAATTTTTTGCTCTAAACGTGCATAACCCCATACACGATTATTTGCTCTCTTGCGATTTGCCGTACTTATACTCTATATAAAAAATAAATAATGATCATGTAAAAAAAAAACGTTATGAATATGAATAAAACACACATGCTAATAAATTAATATTACCATAAAAGTGGGGTATGCACGTTTAGCTACAAAAGCGCTCCACTCTTCATTTGATATGTAGTGTTTGTATATTTTCGGAGCTTCAACATTCAAATTTTCATCACGATCTCTTAAGTAGCAATTTGACAAATGGGATCTAAATCCTCTGTGTAACTTTCTGGCAACTCTTAGCACATAATTTTTTTCGCACATCATCAACGTTAAAAGCTAATTGCAAACCAAATAAATATAGAGTTTGAGTAAAAGTATTTCAATGTAAAAATTCTAAGTAACAAAAAAGTGGAGTAAAAAAGTTACTTGTATATCATACCACAATATATCTTTAGCATCCTTCAAAGCTTTATCTCTCCAATCATCAATTGTTCTTGCAATATTTTGACGAACAATTACACCAATGTAACTTACCATCATTGAACTATTGGGCTCAACTGGCTGACCACTTTGATTCCATCCCACCTAATAAAATCTTAGAGTAAGTGCTTGCTTTCAAAAAAGATAAAAAATAAATCATAAACAAAGTATAGTATACCTCAAATTAATTCCATTACTTCTTGCTTTGATGACCTTTTGCATAATAGTTGCCCCACGTTTAACTTCATTTTCATAACTCTTAGTATTGACAACTTCATCATTTTGACGAGCTAAATCATTATTGGAATCCATTTATCTACACATTTCACACAATATATTTATAAGTTAAGTATAAGTTCAACAAGTAACATGCAGTAGTCTAAGTAGTAGTATAAGTCAAACATGTAGTTTAGTGACAACAAAAAATTAATAAATACAATATCTGACAACAACAATCACTAAGTTTAGGGTTACGACTTCACTAAGTAGAAATGACAGGGAACAACGAGAAGAGGGTGCACTAGTTAAAACAGTATCAATAAGGTTTGTATGGAGAGGGTTCATATGGATAATAGTGAAGAAGGTTCACACTAGGGACAAGAGGGTTAGTAGGGTTCGTATGGAGAGTAATGAAGATGGACAATACGTAATGAAGAGGAAAATGAGGAGGTTTCATACTGCCAAGTTTGTAGGGAGAGTACGCATTGAAGAGGAAACTGAAGCGGTTTCTTATTATCAGTTTACTTAAAAACCATTTAACAGCGCTTGTCCAAAAGGCGCTTTAAAAGACTATATAAAAAGCGTCTTATGATCCTTTTCCAGCGCTTATAGAAAGACTGTATAAAAGGCGCTATATGAGTATTTTACAACACTTATAGAACAAGCACTGTAAATGATTTGTAATTTAATTTTTAAAAGCCTTTTACAGCACTTATGGACATAAAGCGTTGTAAATGATTTACAATTTAGTTTTTAAAATCCTTTTATAGCGCTTATAGAACAAGCATTGTAAATGATTTGTAACATAATTTTTAAAAGTCTTTTACAGCGCTTATGAACAAAAAGCGTTGTAAATGATTTATAATTTAATTTTTAAAAGTCTTTTACAGCGCTTTTAGAACAAGCGTTGTAAATAATTTGTAATTTAATTTTTAAAAATCTTTTACAGCGCTTATGGACAAAAAACGCTGTAAATGATATGTAATTATAAGTTAAGTATATGTTCAGTTCAAGTTAAATATGCTAAATTACAATTTCGGTTCAGTTGTTGTAAAATGCTAAATAATTAGTTAAATACCTATATATCAATGCTAAATGCTAAATTACATGATCAGTTCAGATTGGGATCAATTCAAGTTCAAGGAAAATACCCAGCCAAACATAGCTTTTTCAAGTTCAAGTTCAGTATAAGCAGAAAATCAGTATAATTAAGTAGTTCAAGACTTAGTTCTGGCAGAAAATCAGTATAAGTAGAAAATCAAATACAATTCAAGCTAAATGATAAATGCTCAGTTTTGGCAGGTCAAACAGATTGCTAAGTATAAATTATATGAAATTAGTTATGATAGTTCAAGTTACATGAACTTAGTATAAATTACATGACGTGTTCAGATTATATGGCTTATATAAAACACTTAAACACCTTAAGATGCATTTCTTCTTTTCCTGGTGGGATTCACATTTGTTTGTCCCTTAACAATACGAAATGATGGATTAATCCAAATTCCCTCATCATTATCATCTCAAAGATATAAACCATCATCAGTTGAATTAATTTCACGTGGTTGTGATGTCGCAAAGAAAAGATCATTACCAACATCTTCATCATTATTGTTACCATCACTTATTTTATTGGTCGATATGACAATGGACCATTTATCATCAGTAGGATCAGCGACATAAAACACTTGTTGAGCTTGCGACGTTAAAATAAAGGGCTCATCTTTGTATCTCACCATATTAAAATCGACAAGCAAGAACCCTTATTGATCAATCTGAACGTCATTATTATTATCGACCCACTTGCCACCAAATATGGGAACACAAAATATTGTGTAATCTAACTCCCATATGTGCTCGATAACCCAAAAATATGATAGATTTGCATATATTAAGTTTTTGTCTTTTGCACTTGAGATATGCATCGCTTTACCTAAGAGAGTGACCCCGCTATTTTGCATAGTGGTTTGATCATCTTGTTCTTTGGTATAAAATGTGAAGCCGTTAATTACATAAGCGGTGTAAGAAAAGACATATAAACTCGGACCATTTGTTAGCCACCTCAATCTCTGTGAAATTGAACTGGGGTCTATATCAAACTTTGAGTTAATGTGATTTTTTAGCCATGTTATAAAACTTCGATTGTGCTCTCGTGTTATCCAATTTTTATCCCTATACATGTTCAAACTAGATAACAGATCCAGGTGTATTGTAACATACGGTTGAATCTCATCCTCATTGTGCAAAACATACAATTGTGCCTACTCCCATTATGTCCTTGATATAGTCATTACTCTTTTTCCAATTATACCTTCTCTTGTTATTCTTCTCAAATGACAAGACCTGGGAAGCCCTATGGATTCAACATTAGATAGATATTCAATACAAAATTCAGCAGCTTCTTCGACATTGTACCGTTCAGCAATACAACCTTCTGGTCGACTTCTACTTTTTACGTACCCTTTTTTGAGGATCGATCACTTTACTACAAATTTCCCTGAAAAAGAAACATAATTTGGTTATGACTAGTCGAACTTTTTCAGGTAAAATGGAATGTATACCTATTGGTAGCAAATGCTCTATTAGAACATGACAATCATGAGTCTTCAAACCTTTTAACTTGAGATCTTTTATACAAAAAACTAAATTTTTAACGTTTGAAGAGCATCCTTCCAGAACTTTAACTTTGTGTAGAATGTTACATAAAACAATTTTTTCATTTATTGATAGAGTATGAGCAGCTGAAGGTAGATATTTGCGATTTCCTTTCTTTACGAAACCCAATTCATTTCTTATTCCCATATCGACCAAGTTCAATCTTGCTTTGATGTCATCCTTATACTTTTCAGGAACATTGACTAACGTACCAATAACACTATAAAATACATTTTTTTCGATATGCATCACATCGAGAAAATGTCTTACATATAATGACTTCCAACATGGCAATTTAAAGAAAATTGACTTTTTCTTCCACCCATTTTTGACAAGCTCTCCCACAAAGAGTTTGGCAAATTTATTGGTCAAACCTTGTACTTTTTCAAATATTTGATATCTAGTCGGTGCTAAAGGAGCAGTACCTTCCTCTGATTTTCCATTGAATGCATTTCTCCACCCACGATATGGATGACTAAAAGGTAAAAATCTACGACGTCCAAGAAATACGTTTTTCTTACAATGTTTCAACCACATCCAATCTATACTCTCTTCACACATAGGACATGCACACTGACCTTTAATGCTATATCTTGATAAATTACCATATGCTGGAAAATCATTAATCGTACTGAACAACATATCCCTCAAATTGAAACTCTCTTTCTTATACCCATCATAAACTTCCACACTTGTCTCCCACATATTTTTGAAATCTTCAATTAAATGAGTTAAGTATACGTCAATATCATTCCATGGTTGTTTGGGTCTAGAAATTAACAGAGACAACATCATAAATTTATGTTTCACACATAACCATGGAGGTAGGTTATAAATCAACAAAATCACAGGCCACGTGTTGTGTGAGATGCTTTGAAGACCATGTGGATTCATTCCATCAGTAGAAAGTGAAAATCGTAGATTTCTTGTCTCTCTACCGAAATCAAGATACTCGTAATCAAATTTTGCCCATTGTGGAGAATCTGTAGGATTTCGAAACTTTCCATCTCTAATTCTTTCATCGGCATGTCATGTCAAGTGTTTTGAATCTTGTTCACTGCGATAGATGCGCCTAAAACTTGGTATTATCGGAAAATACCACACGACTTTTTTTGGAGTAGCTTATTTCTTCTTATATCGAGAGACATTGCATTTCGGACACACATTTAGTAATTCATATTCGTTTCGAAATAAAATGCAATCGTTAGGACACACATGAATCCTTTCGTAACTCATGCCAATAGAGCACAAAATTCGTTAAGCCTCGTAGGTTCGACTGGGAAGTTCATTATCATCTGGCAACATATCTTTTAGGAGTGTTAATAATTTTGTGAAGCTTTTATCAGACCATCCATTAATCGCTTTTAAGTTGCACAACTTTAATATCGCCGGCAGTCTTGTGAATTTAGTACAACCATTATATAATGGTTTCTCTGTATCACTCAACAAACTCTCAAACATTTTAGGCCATATGTATCTGTGTCGAAATCATTTGTAGCATATGTCAAACCATTCTCAAAATTAGTGTTCCCTTTTTTTTTTCTCATCGTGTCTTATCCAACATGTACAGCTTTGATCAATTCCATGGAAAAAAAATTAAAAATCTTACCTTTTTTTACCAAATCTAAAACAAACAGATCCAAAAATAAATTCAAAAAGGGAGATTTTTTTTATTGTTAAGACGTAAGGTGAAGAAATAGTGAGAGATATAAGATCAAAGAAACCATTGCATTATTTTTCTTGTGAATAGTTGAGATGTCTTGTTGAAAACGAAGATGAAAATTTTATTTTTTAATTAAAGGAAGAATGAAAATTTTGTTTTTTAATTAAATAAAGCAGTGTGTTGTCAAAACCGTCAAACCAATTACTTGGTAGAGTATTTTAAAATAAGGATGGCATGACCCATTAAATGAAAGTGTTCAATAGAGTGTGTTAGAGAGTTTATTGATAATAATTTTTACTTAATTTTTACGTAGTAAGTGGTCTAATGTGGTTCTATAATTTCGGTCCTATTATTAAAAGTTAGACCAGGAACAAATTTTATTATATCTATTGTACCAAAGTCACTTTAATTGTATCTTTTTTGTTTTTTTTATCTATGTGAGCATGTATTTTTTTATTTTTTATGTATGTGAGTGTGTGTAATTTAAGACCTTCCATTATTATGGAAAACTATGTATCATGTGTAGTAAATTTGGTTAGGAACTCTACCTTGTGCCTTTGCTAATGAATTAAGTTTACAAAAAAAAAAAAAAACCAAAATGGAGTTTGGAGTCTAGAAAACTAGAACAAAAGATCATTCAATTTTTTTTTTGGTTTAAATTTTACATTCTTATGTTTTTTCTAGTCAAGGTAACGTGTTTAGGTTCAACTCAAATTGATTTTATAAAAAATGATTCAGTTTAAAATTCAACTCAAATTTGATACGAATTTATCTTTTAGTTCAAATTCGATTCAAATTCACGAACAACTCAATTCAACTCAATAGATCGTATCAAATGAATTAAAATACAAAAAAAATTAAAAAATTAAAAGGAACAAATATGTTCCATCAACTTTAAGTTAAAATATTAATAAAAAAAATAAAAAAATAACTAAAACACATATAATTTAAATTTAAACTAGGTTTAAAAATCAATGTTTTTGGATAATTTTTTTCTTAATTCGTGATTTTCGCATGTGTTGGTGGTGCACTCCATTTATAGGAGAAGAAGAGAGTGGAAGGGGATATGTTTTTCAACGTGGAACTTCAATAATGAAGACTGAGAGAATTCATTGAATGTGAGATTTTAAGTATTGAATATAACTAAATAACCAACTTTGAGCAATAATATAACACTTAAAATAATTTTACTTATCTTCATGGTATAAATAAAAAATTATTTTTTTACTAATAATGATATTTATTCATTCAAATTAATAAAAAATAAATTGATCGTGAACAACATAATTTAAAGTAGCTAAAAAAAATGAATCTATGAACAAATTCATTGATTGAGTATGCACTAGATCAAAATTAATACGTCAATCTAAATCAAACAAACTGTAAGACCCATAATTTTAAAGTACCATTTATGTATTTTTGGCGTATTTTGGATTTTGGCTCGGAGGCTTTTAAGCCAAAGTTAATAATATTTTGGAGTTTTATAATCAAAAAGATATTTCGATGCCAATTAAAATTTCTCGTCGATAAATAAATTGAAATTAACTGCGGTGAATCCTTTACGGAGAATTTAAGGCGTTTCGGGTGAAACGGTAATTTAATAAATATCTAGATTTTGAGATATTTGTTAAGTTATATTTATTATATATATATGTTTGCTTGGAGGGAAAAAGAAAGGAAAACTAGAAGGAAGGAAAAGGAAAAGAAAATAGTATATAAAGGAAGGAAGGAAAAAGGAAGAAAGGAAAAACAAAGGAAAGAAAAAGAAAGGAAGGAAATTTTCAAATTTCCATCTCCTTCCTCTGAACTTCACACGAGAGCAAACCCAAAATTCCATCCTCCTCCATTTTTCGTTTTCGTTGCTTCCTTTTCTTCAAAGCTAGTGACCCAAGGTTGGGTGAGAGTTAGATCAAGGTTTTCGCAACTCCACTCTTCCTCTTTGATTCGAAAACGAAGAAAAACGGTTTTTGAGATCCAAACACAACCCCCTCCGTTTCTTCTAGATCCGAACCTCATTTCTCGAAGAGACAGAAGGGAAAGTTGCTC
>NC_021162.2:21702413-21707397 GCF_000331145.2 Cicer arietinum | reverse complement strand
GCTTTTAGAGACCTACACTTGAACGTAGAGTTCGGACCGGGAATTTTGAAATTCGGAATGATTAAGATCTCGAGTGGATTACTTGAAGACATTGCGAATTCTCAGGATGACGTCTTAATTCAAGAGAAGAGGAATCTAATAGTACAAGGGAAGACGACTGAGTTCAAGATTGGGGCAGATAATGTTTTGCGGTGTAATGGTAGGATTTGTGTACCAGCCATTACAGATATGCGGAAAACGATTCTAGAAGAGGCGCATAAGAGTAAGCTGAGTATTCATCCTGGGGCAACAAAGATGTATCAGGATTTGAGGCAGAATTATTGGTGGCCAGGAATGAAGAAACATGTGGCGGAATATGTATCCACTTGTCTAACTTGTCAGAAAGCGAAGGTGGAACATCAGCGACCTGCTGGAATGTTGCAACCTTTAGATATACCTGAATGGAAGTGGGACAGCATTTCCATGGATTTTATAACCGGATTACCGAAGACAAGGAGGAAGAATGATTCTATATGGGTGATAGTGGACCGGCTGACTAAATCTGCTCACTTTTTACCGGTAAGGACCACCTATAAGGTAGATCAGCTAACGGAGATCTACATTGCTGAAATTGTGAGGTTACACGGGGTACCATCGAGCATTGTATCAGACCGTGATCCGAAGTTCACATCGCATTTTTGGGGAGCATTGCACGAAGCGTTGGGAACGAAGCTACGATTGAGTTCAGCTTACCATCCACAAACGGACGGACAGACTGAAAGGACGAATCAGTCCTTGGAAGATCTGTTGAGAGCATGTGTTTTAGATGATAGAGGAAGTTGGGATGATGTACTTCCGTTGATTGAGTTCACTTACAACAATAGTTTCCACGCAAGTATTGGAATGGCACCATATGAGGCTTTATATGGGCGCAAGTGTCAAACGCCCTTGTGTTGGTATAAAGACGGTGAGAATATGATTGTCGGACCAGAGATGGTGCAACAGACCACAGCTAAAGTAAGGAAGATCAAGGAGAAAATGAAGACTTCACAAGATCGCCAGAAGAGTTACGCGGACAAGCGTCGCAGACTTTTGGAATTCGAACAGGGTGACCATGTATTTCTGAGAGTCACACCTACTACTGGAGTAGGTAGAGCCTTGAAATCGAAGAAGTTGACTCCGAAATTCATTGGACCATATCAGATTTCTGCACGAATTGGGCCGGTTGCTTATCGGATTGCATTACCTCCGATACTGTCCAATATCCATGACGTGTTTCATGTGTCGCAGTTGAGGAAATATCTCGCAGATCCATCTCACGTGATCGAACCAGACACAATCCAGCTAAAGGATAACCTGTCGTTCGAAGTACCACCCGTGAGAATTGATGACAGGAAGATTAAGCGGTTGAGGACCAAGGATGTTTCGTTGGTCAAGGTGATCTGGAACCCAATTACTGGAGATGCGACTTGGGAACTGGAGAGCAAGATGAGGGAACAACACCCAGAGTTATTTATCGATGCATAGTTTCGAGGACGAAACTAATTTTAGGGGGGGAGTAATGTAAGACCCATAATTTTAAAGTACCCTTTTATGTATTTTTGGTATATTTTGGATTTTGGCTCGGAGGCTTTTAAGCCAAAGTTAATAATATTTTGGAGTTTTATAATCAAAAAGATATTTCGATGCCAATTAGAATTTCTCGTCGATAAATAAATTGAATTTAACTGCGGAAAATACTTTACGGTGAATTTAAGGCGTTTCGGGTGAAACGGTAATTTAATAAATATCTAGATTTTGAGATATTTGTTAAGTTATATTTATTATATTTATATATGTTTGTTTGGAGGGAAAAAGAAAGGAAAACTAGAAGGAAGGAAAAGGAAAAGAAAATAGTATATAAAGGAAGGAAGGAAAAAGGAAGAAAGGAAAAGCAAAGGAAAGAAATAGAAAGGAGGGAAAATTGAATTTTCCATCTTCTTCCTCTGCACTCACGTGAGCTTTAACCAAAAATCCATCCTTTCTCCATTTTTCGTTTTCGTTGCTTCCTTTTCTTCAAAGCTAGTGACCCAAGGTTGGGTGAGAGTTAGATCAAGGTTTTCGCAACTCCACTCTTCCTCTTTGATTCGAAAACGAAGAAAAACGGTTTTGAGATCCAAACACAAACCCCTCCGTTTCTTCAAGATCCAAGCTTCTTTTCTCGAAGAGATAGAAGGGAAAGTTGCTCACCACCACGCTACGGTGCTAGTGAACTAATTTGGAAGCGGCGTTGCGAGCGGAGATTTTACCGGAATTTCTCGCGGTACCGGAAACGCACGTTAAAGCTAACGTTGAGGTAAGGGCTCCTTCCAAACTTCTAGCTTGCATTAGGGACTTATCTGTAGTTGTGTGGGAAGGAATTTGTTAGGGTTAAATGTATCGATTTGGGGAAAAACGAAACTAGTGCGTTATGGGTAAAAACCTTAGAGTTAGGTTTTGTTTATAGTGATGAATGTTTCGTGGTAAATGAAATTTGATGTATCTGGGTGTTATGTTGCGTGATTTGTGTTCGGTATATTCGGTGTGTTCGTACTTGATGTTTGTTAATTGGTGTGGTTGTTGTGAATTATGGTTTGAATGTGAAAGTATGTTTGAATTTGTTTCTGTGGAATTTGAAAACCATTAGAGTTAAACGAGTATTAAAAATGGGGAATCTTTTAATACCTCGGTTTACTTAATGTGTATTTGAGGAAAATGTTTAAGTTAACTGGGCGTTGAGAATGGGGAATCTCTTAATGTCTCGGTTACTTAACTATCGTTTTTGAAAATCGTTTCGGTAAATGAGTATTAAGAATGGGGAATCTCTTAATATGACTGTTTGCTTAACGTTTTGTTTTGAAAATCATTAAGTTAAATCGGTATTAAGAACGGGGAATCTCTTAATGACTTATTTAATTAATGTTGTTTGAAAGTCGTTTAAGTTAAATGGGTATTAAAAATGGGGAATCTTTTAATATCTGCATTTGCTTAACGATTGTTGTGAATGGAGTCTGTGTATGCTCATGCATTTCATTTGGTAAATTGTGTCGACCCGTGATAGGTGACACCTTGGTAAACTGTACTGACCCGTGATAGGTTGTACGTTTACGATTTACTATTTAGTAATTCGTGTTGACCCGTGATAGGTGACACCTTGGTAAACTGTACTGACCCGTGATAGGTGGTACGTTTACGAGTTACTATTTAGTAAATCGTGTTGACCCGTGATAGGTGACACCTTGGTAAACTGTACTGACCCGTGATAGGTGGTACATTTACGATTTACATTTTTGGTGAATTGTGCTGACCCGTGATAGGTGGCACCTAGGTAAACAGTACTGGTCTGTGATAGGCGGTACGTTTACGATTCCCGCTTTTTCTTTTAGTAAATCGTGTTGACCCGTGATAGGTGACACCTCGGTAAACTGTACTGACCCGTGATAGGTGGTACGTTTATGATTTACGCATTTTAGTAAATCGTGCTGACCCGTGATAGGTGGCACCTCGGTAATTGGTACTTTGGCCTGCGATAGGCGGTACAATTATGATTTACGGCCCTTCGAGGAGGGTTTTGGTTTGGAATTCCGAGTCCATGCATTTTGGCATATACGCATTGCATTAGGGTGCTTGGCACACGAGTCGTGTTTGATTGAGTTTTATGATTGAGTGATTTGAATTTGATTTATCGTGTTAATTGCGTTGAAAATGCTAAGTGTTATGTGTTGATTATTGTGTGTAAGTAAGATGGTTATCGAG
Organism: Cicer arietinum; assembly: GCF_000331145.2. Taxonomy (NCBI): domain Eukaryota; kingdom Viridiplantae; phylum Streptophyta; class Magnoliopsida; order Fabales; family Fabaceae; genus Cicer; species Cicer arietinum. The sequence continues at coordinate 21,703,644 of NC_021162.2, read as the reverse complement.
ATCCCAATTGCCGTGGTAATCGCGTAGAAATTGCTAAGTGTTAAGTTGTGAACTTGATTAGGAATGACTTAGGTTAATTCATGAATTTTTGGAAAAATGATCAGGGAAATCGATTTCCCAATCGATTGGTATTAAGTCAGGGGCTTGGCCAAATGAACAAAATCGATTAGCCAATCGATTTTGTAATCAGTTTTTTTGAAAATCCCTTTCGAAATCGATTGCCCAATCGATTGGCCCTTAAGTCAGGGGCTCAGCTATCCTGTCAATCGATTGCCCAATCGATTGAATCAAGCCAGAGTTCAAAATTTCACTAAAAACCTTCAGGAAATCGATTTGGAAATCGATTGGTATTAAGTCAGGGGCTCCGTTATCCTGTCAATCGATTGCCAAATCGATTGATTCAGCCCAGGATTCTATTTTCATTAAAAATCTTCACCCCAATCGATTGCCCAATCGATTGGCTCAGTGAAAATCCTCAGTTTTAGTTGTATGATTAATTGCTCATGAATCTATCCATGTCTTGTTTTATTATGTGTTAATTAGGAGATCGAGAACTGCATTTTACCTTCATTTTCATTGGCAATGTACTGTATGAACTTTTCGCATATTGAAAATCCTGTTAAGGTGCATGCTTAGTTGAAAAGTTGTTTTGAGCATTCAAAAACTTAATTGCTATGTGTTATCTGTTATTTTCTGGTTGGTGACCCTTTACACTATTGTGGAAATCTGGGCTTTGCCCTCAGATGAGAGTCAGGACGGCCCTACTGGTTCGTACCCTACGGACAGGGATGGAGATGGGAACGCTTGACTGCTGTTACGTTAGGAGGATCTCACGGGGCGCGTGGAGATTACTCAGGGTGTATAGCTTTTTGGTAGGATGATCAGATTAGGATGATGTATAGGGACTAGGGGTCCTTCTTTTTGGTTTGGAGTATTTTTAGTTTGGAAAACTGTACTTATACAAATATTATCAGTTTGATATCATCTTTGGACGGGTTCCATGTACCAATTGATGTTGTGTAAATGTTTTGGATTTATAATTGGAGAAACTTTTCCGCTGCGTAAATTATAATGACTCAATTATTTATCCAAAAGCATTTCCTGATTTATTTCTTTGTTCGTTTTTAATTACTTTTAAAAAAAAAAATATACCCTCGCTTTCAAAAATGGGGTGTTACATTGTGGTATCAGAGCATAGGTTTGGGTTTCTTTGGGAGCTGTGGAACCTTGG